>NC_042616.1:741752698-741986211 GCF_901001135.1 Rhinatrema bivittatum | reverse complement strand
TGAAGGTTAATCATCTTATACCCTCTGTAGAGTCTCACGTGTAGAAAAGATTTAGAGAATTAAGTACATTGTTGATTGTAATATATGTAGCAAACATTCCCCCAAAGCCATTCCTGCTTCCATATAGATTCCAGCAATCTTCCCCTAACCCCCCACACATTCTCCACTCATACCCCCAGCAAATCTTCTTCAGAACATCCCCCCGGAAGCAGAACCATCAACGGTGATTTCAGAACAATAATATGCCATCATATCCTTCCCCATATATCTGTCATCCATCGGGGGACATAAGATGCATCAGGATGCCACCTCCCCTCTCTAACACTTATACATTTCAGAAATTTATAGTAGGATTCAATCACATCAATACCACAATACCCCAGGTATAACCTTCTCCGATATGGACATGAAAACAAACAGGTGCATTCATGAGCCTGTACCTTAAAGCATTATAACAAAGGGCATTAGCAATTATTGCAGGGCAGTCAAATTAAAATAAAGAGTCACACACATTGTTGTAAAAAAAAAAATTTAAACCCTATTAATACATACGCGGATCCTAAGTTGAAACCACAAATCTTTATGAAGATATCTATAATTTTGCCCCAATGTGCGATACATCCAACCTGCTATAGACCTTACTGCAAAATCTCAAGCACTAACATCACTTGGTACGTTAGTGATAGGCTGAGTTTTCAGAAATCGATTTGCCCCTGCCACTGATTCATAAAATATTATCCTCCCCTCATGCCACACTCTGAGCTTCGTTGTGTACTGGAGCTGGAAGCAAAATTTGCATTTATACAAATCAGCACACACTGGTACAAATTCTTTCCCTTTGAGTGCTACCGCAGAAGAGAAATCTTGAAAGAGAATAATTTTATGATTATTAAATTTGAGTTCTCCTTGTTTGCGAGCCTCTGTAAGGATCAATTGCTTATCAGCATAATTCAAAATTCTAGCCAGCAGTACTCTCTGCCGTGCATTAGCCTGCACTTTAGGGCCCATAAGAACATAAGAAAATGCCATACTGGATCAGACCAAGGGTCCATCAAGCCCAGCATCCTGCTTCCAACAGTGGCCAATGCAGGCCACAAGAACCTGGCAAGTACCTAAAAACTAAGTCTATTCCATGTTACCATTGCTAATGGCAGTGGCTATTCTCTAGGTGAACTTAATAGCAGGTAATGGACTTCTCCTCCAAGAACTTATCCAATCCTTTTTTAAACACAGCTATACTAACTGCACTAATCACATCCTCTGGCAACAAATTCCAGAGTTTAATTGTGCGTTGAGTAAAAAAGAACTTTAAATGTGCCCCATGCTAACTTCATGGAGTGCCCCCTAGTCTTTCTACTATCCGAAAGAGTAAATAACCAATTCACATCTACCCATTCTAGACCTCTCATGATTTTAAACACCTCTATCATATCTCCCCTCAGTCATCTCTTCTACAAGCTGAAAAGTCCTAACCTCTTTAGTCTTTCCTCATAGGGGAGTTGTTCCATTCCCCTTATCATTTTGGTAGCCCTTCTCTGTACCTTCTCCATCGCAATTATATATTTTTTGAGATGCGGCGACCAGAATTGTACACAGTATTCAAGGTGTGGTCTCACCATGGAGCGATACAGAGGCCCTGACCCATATATTGAGCATACTCAATTTGCAGCTTATGATCTAATGTTGTCAAATGTAAAGCTTGCAGGAGCAAAGTTTGTAAAGTCCCAAACAGCAAATCATCACTCAACATGTCCGGTATGCCTACTATATGCAGATTCTTCTGTAGCAACCTATTTTATAGGTCATTGATTTTCCGTTCTTGCTCGGACACTGTTTTTCCTATACTGCCAATTTCCATTCTAGTGATAAAGATATCCTTTCCACCACCTAGCTTTTAGCCTTCGCTGCATCCATCCCCTTTATTCATAAATGGATTCTTTTAGATCAGTTATATTTTGATTTATCGCCTCTTGCTTATATTCCAGAGCATTTTCCACCATCACTATTAATAGCTGTATCATCTAGGCTTGATGGACCTTGATTTTCCTGTCTGTCGGCCATTTTTCCATTCGATGCTTTCAGTTTCTCTTTCCCTTTTTTTTGCAGCTGATTTGACATTTCCTCTTTCGCTCTATATACAAATTGGTGCAGAAATTCCTGAGAATCCCAAACCATCAAAACCTGAACAAGAAAAACAGATTTAAAAGAGGATGCAGCAAGTATGGTGGTGCTCAGAGCTCCTACACTGCACAGCTCCTCAGCTGACCATATCACGTAACCCCCTATAACCCATTTTCAAACTTTTGAAAATCAGGCCCTCAGGGTGCAGGAATATTGGACAGAGGAAAGAATCTCAATTTATGAATACAGATCAAGGACTGTTACTGCAATCACTGAGTTAGATGATAGAGTATATAGAAGGTGGAAATAATGTGGAAAACTCTAGAGATGTGAATCGTTTTCCATATCGTCTTATAGAAATCGTGTGGCAGGGCAAGAAAATCGTGTTAGGCACGATTTTTTAGTTAAAAAATCGTTAAAAATCGTTTTTTCCGATTAGTGCGCACTAACTGGGAGTTAGTGCGCACTAACTGAAAATGATACAATTTGACACTTTTCAGGTCAGTTAAGGTCAGTTTAGGAATGAATATGTATTCCTATTGGCTGCCCTCTTATTTATTCATGTTACCAAGCTTCCCACTGACAGTATATGGGGGATGGGAAATGGAAACAGTTGGTAGCTTGACAAAACAAGTAATGTGATCAGTCAATGTGACTAGAACTTGTGCCCTAACCCTGATACCAGGGGTATTGTGATCTTCCTGCACACAGTGCCCTATCCCTATTAATACCAGGAGTGTTGTGATCTTCCTGCACACAGTGCCCTAACCCTGGCACCAGGGTGTTGTGATCTTCCTGCACACAGTGCCCTATCCCTACCAGGGTGTTGTGATCTTCCTGCACACAGTGCCCTATCCCTATTAATACCAGGGTGTTGTGATCTTCCTGCACACAGTGCCCTATCCCTGGCACCAGGGTGTTGATGTCATGTACACAGTGCCCTATCCCTATTAATACCAGGAGTGTTGTGATCTTCCTGCACACAGTGCCCTATCCCTAATACCAGGGGTGTTGTGATCTTCCTGCACACAGTGCCCTATTCCTGATACCGGGGGTGTTGGGATCTTCTTGCACACATCCCGGTATCAGGGATAGGGCACTGCATGCAGGAAGATCACAACACTCCTGGTATCAGGAATAGGGCACTGTGTGCAGGAAGATCACAACACCCCTGGTATTAGGGATAGGGCACTGCGTGCAGGAAGATCACAACACTCCTGGTATTAATAGGGATAGGGCACTGCATGCAGGAAGATCACAACACCCCTGGTATCAGGGATAGGGCACTGTGTGCAGGAAGATCACAATACCCCGGAGGAGTGAGGGTCAGGCAGCTCCCCCTGTCTGTGAAGCCAGCCTCTCACTAGTAATGCAGGGAGGGAGCTGTCTCAGACTTCACCATCCTCCCCCCCCCCCCACACACCAGTCACTAGCTGGGACATGGGGGAAGTCAGGAGTGAGGGTCAGGCAGCTCCCCCCTGTCTGTGAAGCCAGCCTCTCACTAGTAATGCAGGGAGGGAGCTGTCTCAGACTTCACCATCCTCCCCCCCCCCCTCACCCACACACCATTCCCTAGCTGGGACATGGGGGAAAGGAGTGAGGGTCAGGCAGCTCCCCCCTGTCTGTGAAGCCAGCCTCTCACTAGTAATGCAGGGAGGGAGCTGTCTCAGACTTCACCATCCTCCCCCCCCCCCCTCACCCACACACCATTCACTAGCTGGGACATGGGGGAAGTCAGGAGTGAGGGTCAGGCAGCCCCCCCCTGTCTGTGAAGCCAGCCTCTCACTAGTAATGCAGGGAGGGAGCTGGCTCAGACTTCACCATCCTCCCCCCCCCCTCACCCACACACCATTCACTAGCTGGGACATGGGGGAAGTCAGGAGTGAGGGTCAGGCAGCTCCCCCCTGTCTGTGAAGCCAGCCTCTCACTAGTAATGCAGGGAGGGAGCTGTCTCAGACTTCACCATCCTCCCCCCCCCCTCACCCCACACCATTCACTAGCTGGGACATGGGGGAAGTCAGGAGTGAGGGTCAGGCAGCTCCCCCCTGTCTGTGAAGCCAGCCTCTCACTAGTAATGCAGGGAGGGAGCTGTCTCAGACTTCACCATCCTCCCCCCCCCCCCCCACCCACACACCATTCACTAGCTGGGACATGGGGAAGTCAGGAGTGAGGGTCAGGCAGCTCCCCACTGTCTGTGAAGCCAGCCTCTCACTAGTAATGCAGGGAGGGAACTGTCTCAGACTGGTATCAGGGATAGGGCACTGAGTGCAGGAAGATCACAACACCCCTGGTATCAGGAATAGGGCACAGGTTCTAGTCATATTGACTGATCACATTACTTTTTTTGTCAACTACCAACAGTTTTCATTTCCCTCCCCCCAACCATCACTTCAGTTGGAACCTTGGTAACATCAATAGATAAGAGGGCAGCCAGCCAATAGGAATACATATTCATTCCTAACTGACCTTTACTGACCTGGATAGTGTCAATAATTTGTATCATTTTCTGTTAGTGTTCCTGAGTTTCCATTTCCATTTCCCATCCCCCCAACCATCACCTCAGTGGGAACCTGGTTAACATCAATAGATAAGAGGGCAGCCAGCCAATAGGAACACATATTCATTCCTAACTGACTTTACTGACCTGGAAAGTGTCAATTTGTATCATTTTCAGTTAGTGCGCACTAACTCGAGCACACTAACTCGGAGTTAGTGCGCACTAACTCCCGTTAGTGCGCACTAACACGATTTAACGATTTTTAACGATAAATCATTAGAATTTCTATTGTATCGTGTTCTATAACGATTTAAGACGATATTAAAATTATCGGACGATAATTTTAATCATTAAAAAACGATTCACATCCCTAGAAAACTCCAGGAAGTTGTAAACAAAGGTTTATGATCTATATCCTAGTAGATTCTAGGGGTAAGCAGCTAAAAATATTTAAAATCATTTTTTCATTTTGTTGGTTGTTTTTCCTCATTTTTTGTCATTTAATTTATTTTTAGTGTGCACTAATTTTGAGTTAGTTAACAGTAAAACACAATAGTGTGCACTAACTCATATTAATGGCCACTAACTCGCATTAATGTACAGTAAAAACATGAAAAAACTGCTGCACATCCCTAGTAGACACTATTTAAAATTGAGTTGGAAAGCTCAAATGAGCTAAGTAAAGCAGCTAGGCAAAATTTTAAAACATAGTCACATTTTTTGTTGAAAACCTAGCCAGTTAGATTTGGGCTGAAACTTCCTTAAAGAAAACCAGTTAAATGTATCCGTTATCTTACCTGTTCAGTGAGTCTATCAAAATGTACCTGTCTTTCTCTGTAGAAAATATTTCTTCTAGTATGATATATATGTTTACGCTTTACAAGATGGTAGAGATGTTCATTATTTTTTTTTAAACAAATGAGTAAAATGCAACAAATGAGTCTATTTTCATTTCATTCATGAACCCCTGAAAAAGATAGAGGGTGCCTATTAATTTAAATGAAAATATTTGTCTCATTCATTTATGTTTACAATTCAAGTCTATGGTTGTACTGAGCAAACAGAACCATCTCAGCCTCCTGGGGGCCTAGGCAAAACTAGTTGGCAAGGTGATTGGATGGAGGATAAATCATGGTGAAGCATCTTTTAAACTAGTTTATAACTGTCATCTGGATCAAGTGACACTGTTGTTCTCCCACTGAAAGCATGTGCAAGTAACTCTATTTGTTCTCTGGCAGGTTACAGAAAACTCATTTCTCATTTCAGAAGCTCTTGAGAGTTTAAAATGAATTTTTAAAAGTAGGCTTTGGTACTGGTAAAGAGTTTTTTCTGATCCTCTCTGCTGCTGTCAGTGGTCTCTCACTCATTGTGACAGAAAAAAAGAGACAGTAGCACTGCTTTCTATGTTCAGTAAGGTAGGCTAGCAGTGGAGTAGAGATTGAAGCAGTGCCAGTGATTTTTCTCTCTCTATTTGATGCAATAGTGTAGTGAACACATCTGCAAGTAGATTGAAGAGAAGGAGAACCTTGCCAGCCTTCTTGATTCTGTTTCTAACAGTTGTTTTTTTTTATGTGTGCACACATACACTGTGCACACACATACACTGCATACATGTATGTGTGTTGTGTGTGGTGAATGAGAAACAGACATTTTTGCATACACTAGAGCAATACTGTGAATGGTAGTACAGTATCAATAGATTCTTTCTTTGTGATATCAATCCCCAGTGGGAACTTCAAATACCATCATGATACTGTGAGAAAAAGGCAGAGAAGGGAATGGAAAGAATGGAGGATTTGCTGCAGATAAATAGGGCATTCCTGCCCCAAAATGTAAAATAGCCATTTCTTTAGTTGCAGAATATCATCAGTAGAAGCCAAAACAAACTAGAAGACATTGAAATTTGGAAAACATGTGCCACTGTCACCTGCTCCTCTCCCTCTTGTTTTGGAGCAGCAGCAAAAGGTGGGAGAGCCATCTAAGACTGGCATAAGAAGGACAGGGGCAGCAGAAGTGCAACAGTAAAAACTCTATGATTACTGCTTCTGAGACAATAGAGGCAGTATTTTCAACAAATGATTTTGAGGAAAAATATTGTCTAGGATTCCCTTATTAAGAAACTTGGAAGGACTAGTAGGTACAGAAAATTTGAGAGGTTTAGTCAGTAGCATTTTAGACTCAGTGAACTGATGGGGGATATAGATTAAACTGATTGTGTTGAGAACAACTCCAGGAAGAGCAGGTAGCATAGGAAATCAGCTCAAACAATACCCTTGACCTTTTCTTCATGGTCAACCATGAACCTCAATTTCAGTGCCTATGTCATCTCCCAAGGGTGTGGAAAAGAGATTTTGCATGACATCTCTAGTATGGAAAAACTTTAAAGTGATGGAGAACATATGTTTTGCTCAGTCTATTCACTGCAATAAAGTCATCAGTTGAAGGAAGATACAATGGCATCTAATAAATGCCTATAGCAGCATCACCTGCAGAAGCAACATCAATTAGATCAGGTATCTGACCAGAAAACCCAAGCCAGACATCTGCAGTGGCAACCCATCATATAGGAAATGGAATGATGTTCCTTATCACTAGCCTAAGGTAAGAGTCAACATCAACAAAGTAGTAATGAGTTGAGATGTGCATTTCTTTCAAATGAATTTAAAAAACACGAAGAATAAGGGCAATTTCTTTTTTTTTGGAAGACCCTGAATGAATCAGGAGCCCCAAATGCAAAAAAGCTTAATTGTTGCATTTGTTTGAAATTAATGCATTGGGTCTATGCCTGGGCCTGAGACTGAGGCCTAGCCTAGGACATAGGCTGACGTCTAAATCAGGGCAATTTACACCAGAGCATAACATATGGGCCTTGGCCAAGGCCCGGACTGATGCCAGGGCCTCGGTCGAGACCCAAGTCCCCTCCTCCTAAGAACAATCACTTACCTGACCTGTCAGATATCCAGTGGCAATGCCAGGTCTTGAAGCCTTTAGCTCTCCCTGGGTTAGAGACTGTGTCCAAGCCCAACACATTGGCCTGTCCTGGAGACTGGGTCCCAACATTGGGGCCTTAACCCAGACCCAGTGCCGATGTCAGGGCCTGGCCCAGAGACCAGTTACCAACCCTTGGGTCTCTGCTGGAGTCTGAGCATAAGCCCAAATTCATGGCCTGGCCCAGATGCTGGGTCCCAACACCAGGGCCTCAGCCTAGGGTCAGGCCCAGGCCTGCAGCCCGGGTCTCGGAACTCCAACAAAGTGGTCCTCTGTTATCTTCTTTCTTCATAAACAGATGCCATGCACTGTTAATAAACTCCAGCACATTCAACCCTGTGGACAGTGGCATTCTGATGTACAACATTGTAGGGCATTGCCATACATCAAAATGATGCCATATATTGGGATGAATGCACCACAGCTAATTCTGGCATGACCCCAATTCACGTCATCAGTTTACTAACAAAGAAGACAGAAACAAACCACTTCATGGCTGCTCCTAGGCCAAGGCGCAGGTGGTGGAACCTGGCCTCCAGGCTATGCCCCTGGGTTGGGCCTGGGTCCAGGCTGAGGCCTCAGCATCAGCACTAAGCCATGGCACTGAGCCTGTGCCAGGGTTTGACCTAGGCCAAGCCCAGGCATCAAGACCTGGCCTCCATGCCAAGACATGGCATTAGGCCTGGGCCTGGATAGTGGCCTTGGCCAAAGCCCAGGCATCGGGACCTGATCTTCAGGCTGGGCTGCAGCATCTAGCCTGGACCAGGCTCCAAGGCTGAGGCATTGGCTTTGCATAGGCCAAGGCTGAGTTTGCAATGACCTACTGCAGCCTCAGCCTATGCAAGGCCAACACTTTGGCCTTGGCCTATGCCTCACATCCTCACATGGATGAAGTAAATGGGGACAGAGGGAGATTCTGGCCCTGACATTTTTCCAGGTGGTGATGGGACGGGAGGCCTTGGGAGGCCCCATTTTTGTTTATTGGGGGAGTTAAATGTTTTGATTAATTTTTTTTATGAATGTAGCTAATCAAACATTTCATGAAGCAAAATTCATGGGAAAATCTTCCTGAATACGAACCGAAAAGCAAAAACAAAATTTTTCCCTGCACATGCCTAGTAATGAGGTGCATTGAGGAAATGATTGCCCTGGATGAGCTGCCCCTGCAGTTGTTAGAGAACGTGGGCTTTTAGCATCTATAAAAACTATTAGCCTCCAATTACAAAGTGCCCTCCTGAACTACATTTAATAGGCAAGTTATCCCCACCCTGTGCAACCAGTGCCATGATCACATACATGTGTTGTGTTCCGCGGTCGTGGCAGACCACGACCACGGCCCCCTACCTTGCCTGAGGCGCTCCTCCACCGCCGGAGCCCCGGGAGAGGGCTCTGACTCAGGCCGTCGCTCCTGCGCAGCCCTCGGTGCTGCTCACTGCAGGGGGAGCCATCCTGCTCCCCCCTCGCAGTGTCCAGCCGCGTCTCTACTCCACAGGGGAAATCAAAGATGGCCGCCACCATCTTTAGGCACGAGGCTGCGCCTCCTTTACAGATTTAAAGGGGCCTGATCCCTTTAACCAGCTTCACCTGTTTTTGATCAGCCTGAGCAGGGGAAGTATAAAGGGAAGCTTCCTCTGCTCATTCAGTGACTTGGCAACGTCCTCCAGCGCTGTCTAGTCTGCTTGCTTCGGTGAGTTCCTTGAGCTTTGGATCTTGTTCCTGTTTCATCTTGGTATTCCCGGTTCCTGACTTCGGATTGGCTTACGGTGATTCTCTGGTGTGTGACTTCGGACTGGCAAGTGGTGATCCCTCGGTGTGTGACCTCGGACTGGTGAGCGACGACCCTCTGGCACTTGACCTAGGACTCCTTCTAGACTACCGTCTCCAAGGGCCCGCCTAAGTCCTAGCGGTCCGGGTCCCTAGGGGTTCCTCCCGGGGGGACCGCGGGCTTCCAGAGCAAAGCTCCAGTCAGCCCTTGCACCGATACCTTGACCTCTCAAAGGTCCACCTAAGTCCCAGCGGTCTGGGTCCCTTTGGGCTCCTCCTGGGGGGATCACAGACTTCCAGTGGTGAAGACAGAGCTCCTCTTCTCGTCTCTTCATCTGCCTCCGCAGTCGTCTCAGTCTCCAGTGCTGAGGGTCAGCTAGCCCCGTCTTCTGCTCTGCCTTGCCACCCGACGAGAGAACCTACGGTTCTTCAGAAAGGTATACCATCCTCCCGTCGGCCAAGGGTTCACAAGCCTGAGCATAACACAGGTGCAGCTGGTTAAGGCAGAGGGGAGTAGTGTGCATTTCACCAGTGATATCTGGACCAGCATGAACACTAAGCATGCTTAACTCTCCCTGTCAGCACACTGGAAGAACCTGGCCAAGGCAAGTGCAGACAGTTGCTTGAGCATCAGGTTACAAATGAGCTGTGCTGCACATCCAGGTGTTTGATAGATCTCAAACTTTATGCAATATTCTATCAGCCATAAGAAAGAAGCTGGAGAGTTAGCAGCTAAACAGGAGAGGCAGGAGTCTTCACAGAGGTTTTCTTTATACACAGACAGTAGTACAAATATGATAACAACAATAGAAGATGAGGGCTTTCAGGGGATCTGCTGCTTTGTACATTTTCTGCACCTGGCACTGAGGAATACTCTGGGGCAAAGGCCCATGGACCATGGGAATCCAGTCTTTAAGTACCTGATACACAGATGCCTGATATTAGCAAGGCTTTTCCATCAAAGTGTGAAGGGGGAAGTTTTCTGTGAGAAGAAAAAACAATTCAAGATGCCTGATAAGCATCTGATTCAAGATGTTGTAACCTGCTGGAATTCCACCTATCTGATGCTGCAGATATTAAGGATGTGTATTTGTTTTTCCCGAATAAGCAATTTTTATTTCTGTCCAAATCCCTTTCCCCTACAAAATTTTTCAACTTTTGATCTTGCCCTGGCCGTCTGTTGCTTTATAAGCTTTCTGGACCACTCCTCATGCCCTTCATGCTTACTCCTGGTTCTGCTTTGCCTCTCCCTGTTCCTTGGGCTTTTTAGGACTTTCTTCCTCCCACCTCAGCTCTTGAGGTTCCCCTTTTTTTGGGGGGCGGGAAGAGGGTTTAGCTACCCTTCTTGCTGTGCTACTTTGATCTTACTTCTATTTTTAATCACCATCCCACTCTGCCACTGCTGCCACCTCCACTCCAAGGCAGTCTTGTTACCTTAGGGTGCTTCCTCCTCTGCTCCAGTTGTCTTGTTGGTATTTGCTGACTCTTGGTCTTGTCCTGGCCATCCATTATGTTGCAAGCTTACTGCACCACTCCTTGGGACCTTCATCATACTCCTGACACTGTTTTTACGCTCCTGGTGCCTTGCACTTTTGTGCCAGCATTCCTCTCACCTCTGCACTGTAGCTATACTTTGGGGTATTTTCAACTACTACTCCTCTTCCTGTATTGATCTGCTCCTACAGTTTCTGTTTTTAATTGCCAGCACCATGCTGGCTCCACCTCTCCAAGCCAGTCTTGGTACCTTCCTCCTGCTCCTCCTGTCTTTGAGATTCTTTTGAAATACCCTTCTCCTATAGTTCCATGGCTGCTTTGCAACTGTCATAATAATTTGGATCTTTATGCTACTCTTTCAGTTACTTTGACTTTCAGTCACTGCCTTTGGGTATTTCTGCCTCTTTTGGTGCTTTCTTCCTCTTCATGGTGTCTTGAGCTGTTGAAACCACTTTTGGTGCCGTTTTGCCCCTTTGGTACTTTTGGGTGTTCTTATGTTCCTATAACACTCTTGTTGCTGTTTTGCTCTTCTGACAGTGTCCTGCAGAACTCCTGCCACTGCTTGTAGCATTTTGACCCACTTCAGGTTCTCAGGCTCTTCATGCCATTTTTGGAGTCATGTTGACATAGTCATGATATGCTGGCATGTCATCACCCTTGCAATGATATCTACCTTCCAATTTGATTAGAAATGATCTGAAAATCCAAGTTTGAGAGCCAAACTTGACTGTATTGCATCCCCCTAAAATGGCAAATGAATGAATGAATGAATGAATGAAATATATGAAAAAAAGTTTTGTTTGACTTGAACCAAATGAGTTACTGTGATCTATGAAAAAAAAAATAAAGAAACTGAAATAAAGTTTTTTGCTTTGCACATGCGTACAAGTTGTTTTAGTTTTTAACTCTTTCTGTAGGTATTGCTTCCTTTGTCCTTTCTGCATAACCTATGCTTTTTTTAAAGTATCATTTGTGATATACTATATGAACATGATTTAATTATTGTGTTTTTGTTGAACTATCTAAGAAAGCTTTGTTGAGGTTTCATAGGAAAAAAAAAGAAATAGGTCACTATTCAGTAAGCTGGCAATGGCTAAGATATTTTAGCAACTCAAAAATTACTTGGACAAACTGCTTTGAATATGGATCTCTAAATGTTTGGGACTTCACTTTATAGACAGATAACTTATGCAAATTAAAGAGCATGGATATATCTGTTCATTCAACTGAGCCACAACATATAAATATCTAATAGGGATGTGAATCGTGTCCTCGATCGTCTTAACGATCGATTTTGGCTGGGAGGGGGAGGGAATCGTATTGTTGCCGTTTGGGGGGGTAAAATATCGTGAAAAATCGAAAAAACGTAAAATCGCAAAACCGGCACATTAAAACCCCCTAAAACCCACCCCCGACCCTTTAAATTAAATCCCCCACCCTCCCGAACCCCCCCCCAAATGACTTAAATAACCTGCGGGTCCAGCGGCGGTCCGGAACGGTAGCGGTCCGGAACGGGCTCCTGCTACTGAATCTTGTTGTCTTCAGCCGGCGCCATTTTCCAAAATGGCACCGAAAAATGGCGGCGGCCATAGACGAACATGATTGGACGGCAGGAGGTCCTTCCGGACCCCCGCTGGACTTTTGGCAAGTCGTGGGGGTCAGGAGCCCCCCCCCAAGCTGGCCAAAAGTTCCTGGAGGTCCAGCGGGGGTCAGGGAGCGATTTCCCGCCGCGAATCGTTTTCGTACGGAAAATGGCGCCGGCAGGAGATCGACTGCGGGAGGTCGTTCAGCGAGGCGCCGGAACCCTCGCTGAACGACCTCCTGCAGTCGATCTCCTGCCGGCGCCATTTTCCGTACGGAAACAATTCGCGGCGGGAAATCGCTCCCTGACCCCCGCTGGACCTCCAGGAACTTTTGGCCAGCTTGGGGGGGGCCTCCTGACCCCCACAAGACTTGCCAAAAGTCCAGCGGGGTCCGGAAGGACCTCCTGCCGTCCAATCGTGTTCGTCTATGGCCGCCGCCATTTTTCGGCGCCATTTTGGAAAATGGCGCCGGCTGAAGACAACAAGATTCAGTAGCAGGAGCCCGTTCCGGACCGCTGCCGTTCCGGACCGCCGCTGGACCCGCAGGTTATTTAAGTCATTGGGGGGGGGTTCGGGAGGGTGGGGGATTTAATTTAAAGGGTCGGGGTGGGTTTTAGGGGGTTTTTTGAGTGTGCCGGCTCACGATTCTAACGATTTATAACGATAAATAGTTAGAATCTCTATTGTATTTGTTCCATAACGGTTTAAGACGATATTAAAATTATCGGACGATAATTTTAATCGTCCTAAAACGATTCACATCCCTAATATCTAACTCATTGCAAAATTCACTTTGCCTTTCAAATGTCCAATTATATGCTTCCAATGAGGGATTTTCATCACAGTGAAAAGGTGTCTACTAATTTTTGAAAATCCACTCCATATTTTATGTAATTAACATCACAGACATAATTTCAGACTTATATGCACAAATGTCTTCACTTAGGATAAATTAATTACAGAGATATAGCTTCCTATTCAGAGATACCAAAACACAGAAAAATATTTTAAACTCACAGCAAAAACTTTACACACAAGGTTGGGTATGTCAGCAAAGAAGTTGGTGCTAATGTGCTTGCATTCACTTTAAAGATCTGCCACTGGGCCCTATTTACCAAGCATTTTCCCATAAACAGAAAATAGGAGAACACCTTTGGTAATAGGCCAGTTTATCTTTTATTGTAGTCATTTCAAATATCATTGAAAAAGTTTTTGAGTGATGTATATCTCCTGCAGAGAGCAGAGAAAGGCAGGAGAGAGAATGAAATCATATAATTGCTTAATTTTTCTCCGTACATTTCTCATAGCTCTTGAATTGTACCATCTTACTGAAGTTTACTTCATATCCTGCTGTAATGCTCACAGGCACACAATTCCTTCTGGAAAATAATAAAATGGAATAAAGACCCTGATTCTACTTAGACACAGCTGAAGAATAGAAATAAATTACATTCTTCTAAAATGGAAAGCAATCCTGTGATCACACCTTGAAGCACAGTGTGGAGTACCTGGTCACCCCAGTTCATAAAAGAGAAAGCAAGATTTAGAAATGTTACAGAGAAGGGCGACACAAATGATCAAGGTAATGGTGTGGCCTCCCTTTTGAAGAAAGGTTAAGCAGGTCAGGGCTCTTCAGCTTGGAGAAAAATGCAAATGAGAGGGGACATGAGATGTATAATTTCATGAGAGGGGTAAACCAGATAAATAGGGGAAGGTTATCCACTCTTCAAATAGTACTAAAAACTAGGGGACTCTCTATGAAGTAGCAGGAAGTAAATTTAAATCAAATTGGTTAAAACCTTTTTCCAATCAAAGCACGACCAAACTATGTAATTTGTTGAAGAAGGATGTAGCAAGGTTTAAAAGGGGTTTGGACAAGTTCCAGGAAGAAAAGTCCCTAAGCTAGTATTAGCCTGGCATATTTGGGGAAAGTCACAGCTTATCACTGGGAGTGAGGAACATGAAATGGATCTACTTGTCTAGATCTGCCAGAATATTGTGTCCTGAATTGGCCACTGTTGGAGACAGGATTCTTGATTTCAGGGAACTCTGTTCTGACTCAGCAAGGTTTTATTTTATGTTCATATGTTCTTATGCCATTATTTGAACATATGAAAAATATTGTAAGACACTGAACAGGTTACAACTCCCCAGAAATGAATCAGGTTGGTGCCAAGAAATTGATGGTAGCCAGGTACCATAGAAAGGGTCACTGGGACCTAGAAGGTCATATGCTAGGACAATTGCCTCAATAGTGATGGTAGCTATTCGGATTGTTGGTGTTTGACATAGGGGGGTTGCTTGTTAGATTAAGTATGGGATCTTGTATGATCATCTACCCAGGATGGTAGAGAATTAGTGAGGAAGAAAACAAAAACTGATTTGAATAATGAATGATATCCTTTAGACAGTCAAGCTTCTATAGCTGGCAAATGGGAGATGTCCTTGCAGTTTGGATAGAAATAGTTGGGGCAGACTGGAAGGGTCATATAGGTCTCTTTTTCTGTCATCATCTAGGATGTTACTGTGTTAACTTTGTAAACTGTAATATCACTAGCTCTGTGTCCCTTTGAGATAAGGTTTTACAGTAATTCACATGTAATTCAACATTTCTAATTGAATTTGCCTGAAGTGATAAAATAAATCTAACCTTGTATGTCTGTGTTCTAGCTCTTTATTGTAGTACTCCAGAATCTCCTCCTCATGGATTCATTGTCAGCCAGACAGGTGGACATCTCAACAGCTTGGTTCGCTGGGCCTGTGATCGAGGATTTAGGCTGATTGGGAAAAGCACTGCTGTCTGCAGAAAGTTTCCATACGGGATATTATGCATGGGATGCACCAGTCCCTGCCTGTCAAGGTAAATATGCTGCTATAAATAACAAGCAGTGTGCATGAAACAGTTTCCTTATCTTTGAACTGAATCAGCAGCTCCACTGTGACTGATCATGCCTTAAAAAGTGTTTCACATAAATCCTGAATTAAATCAAATAAAAGAAATTATGTAACTCAGGGACCATAAATAATAATCTTACTACTATAAAGTGTACTTCTTAGACATTTGGAAAACATCCTAAAAATGTGAGTTCATAAAATTGTTGTGCATGTGCATCTATGCTTTTTATGTGTTATTTATTTGTTCTTCAGTTTTGTAAAATCAGCAATATAGAAAAAAGGCAAATGCTAGAGTAATATCTACTGAGCCATTCCAACAGAGATTACCCCTTCTGCTGTCAGTGGAGGTCCAATCATTAAGAAGGTGACATGAATAAATGAATATATGAGTTCCAGGAGCAGTCAGAACTCCCAGTATTTGTGTATTGAGAGAGTGGAGGGAGATAGGAAACTGCATTCCTCCTGTTCTGCATTTCAGAGCATTATACAGTTTCCTGAATAGCGGGGGGTGGGGGGGGGGGGGGCTATGGAGGTATGCATTTGGGAACAGAACTGAAGCTACTTGGTCCACTATTATTTTATTTGGTGTGGGTTGGAGAGGGGGGCAGGAGAGGTTTTCTCAGCCTGCTATCATTTTTTTCAAAAGAGAGGACTACATGGGTGCTGCTATTTTTATTGATTGGCGGTGGGGGAGGGGAAACCAAACCAACTGCTGCTCAGTAGATGTTTCTAAGGATTTTTTTTCCCCACTTATGGTATATGGCTAACTTTAGAACTGGTCTGCAGCAGCCACTAAGGTTAGCCAGATAAGCTAGTTGTATAACACTGAATATTGACATTATCCAGCAGATAAGGTAAATCCACCTCAGAAAACTCCAGGAACAGCTCTGATTTATCTAGCAAACCTATGTCTGGCTTAACTATTAAGAACTTAAGAAAATAATAAATTGCCATACTGGGTCAGACCAAGGGTCCATCAGGCCTAGCATCCAGTTTTCAACATTGGCCAATCCAGGCTACAAGTTCCTGGCCCTGAGGCTCTCCCACTGCTTCATCAAATATACATAATGTTAGGGTTGTGGACCCTTGGGCCGGCTGAGACTGCAGGTGTTGTAGTGTGGGGACCCACAGTGGGCGTCGCAGCCGGAAGGTGGTGTTGAAGAGATGTTCCGAAGAAGGCTTCACCACTGGAAGCCCAAGGTCCCCCCAGGAGGAGCCCGTAGGGACCCGGGCCTCTTGGACTTAGGTGTGACCCTATGCAAACAAGGATCAAGGAAGCAGCCAAAGAGATGGTCGATGGGAGCAGCTGGGCCCTGGAGGCCAGAAGAGTCTTCACCCTCGGAAGCCTGCGGCTCCCCCCGGGAGGAGCCCGAGCCGCTGGGACTTAGAGAATCCTCTAGGCAAGTGAGTACTGGATACCTGTAGATGACGAGGAAGCTGAAGTCGGAGTCAATGGATAAAGCAGGATCAGAAGCCAGAAGTCCAGAAGTCCAAAGCCAAAAACAGGGGCGGAAGCTGAAGTCGGAGTCGATGGACGAAGCAGGGTCAGAAGCCCAGAAGTCAGAAGTCCAAAGCCAAGATAGCCAGGAGTCCGGGAACATCAACTAGCAACTCCTAAGAGCAAACCTTGTTGCAAGGCGAGGTAAGAGAGTGACTGCAGCGTTTAAATATCCCTGCAGCGTCTGATGTCAGCTTGAGGGAGGCGCTGGAGTTTCCCACGCTGGTCCCTTTAAAATGAGAAACTCCGGGGCGCGCGCACATAGGGGCGGGACCAGCCACGGCAGAATGCCGGTGTCTCTCTCGAGGAGGGAGCACCCGCGTCAGAGGCCAGAACAGGCCCGGACGAAGCACCAGCGGCCCGGACTGGGGCAGAAGTAAGTGAAAGTCCCGGGGCATGGCCTGGGACCGCAACACATAAGTTACATACCATAGTAATACTTATTATGTAAGAAAACTGACATTTGAATATGTAGTATTGGATGTTCTTAATACAACCATACAAACACTAAGTAGATCCCATGCTACTGATGCCAGTATAGCAGTGGCAATTCTCTAAGTCAGCTTGATTAATTGCAGTTAATGGACTTCTCCTCCAGGAACTTAACCAAACCTTTTTTAAACCCAGCTACATTAACTGCACTAATTAGAGCTTAATTGTGTATTGAGTGAAAAAGAATTGTATCCGATTAGTTTTAAATGTGTTACTTGCTAACTTCATGGAGTGCCCCCTAGTCCTTCTATTATTCGAAAGAGTAAATAACGGATTCACATTTACCCATTCTAGACCTCTCATATCCCTCCTCAGCCATCTCTTCTCTAAGCTGAACAGCACTAACCTTTCCTCATAGGGGAGCTGTTCCATCCCCTTTATCATTTTGGTTGCCTTTTTTCTGTACTTTCTCCATTGCAACTATATCTTTTCTGAGATGCGACAACCAGAATTGTACACAATACTCAAGGTGCGGTCTCACCACAGAGGGATACAGAGGCATTATGACACTTTCTGTTTTATTCTCTACTCCCTTCCTAATAATTCCTAACATTCTGTTTGCTTTATTGACTGCTGCAACACACTGAGTCAACAATTTCACTATGATGCCTAGATCTCTTTCCAGGTGGTAGCTCCTAAAATGGAACCTAACATCCTGTTAGTCCATCATGGATCATTTTTCCCTATGTGATTCACCTTGCACTTGTCCACATTATATTTCATCTGCCATTTGGAAGCCCAATCTTACAGTCTCACAAGGTTCTCCTGCAATTTATCACAATCTGCTTGTGATTTAACTTCTCTGAATAATTTTGTATCATCTGCAAACTTGATTACCACACTCATTGTATTCCTTTCCAGATCATTTATAAATATATGGAAAAGCACCGGTCTAAGTACAGATCCCTGAGGCTTTCTACTGTTTACCCTTTTCCACTGAGAAAATTAACCATTTAATCCTACTCTCTGTTTCTTGTCTTTTAACCACATTGTAATCCACGAAAGAACATCGCCACCTATTCCATGACTTTTTTATTTTTCTTAGAAGCCACTCATGAGGGACTTTGTGAAACACCTTCTGAAAATCCAAATACACTGCATCTACTGGTTCACCTTTATCCACATGTTTATTAACGCCTTCAAAAAATGAAGCAGATTTGTGAGGCAAGATTTGCCTTGGGTAAATCCATGCTGACTGTGTTCCATTACACCAGCTCTTCTATTTGCTCCGTGATTTTGATCTTTAGAATAGTTTCCATGGTTGACTGATAGGAGAGAGAGTTTAATGGTAAATGGAACCTACTCTGAAGAGAGTACCGTGTTAAATGGAGTGGCACACAGATCAGTGTTAGGACCAGTTCTGTTTAATATCTTTGTGAGTGACATTAAGGAAGGGATAGCAGGTAACAGTTTTCCTATTTGTAGATGATACTAAAATCTGCAATAGAGTGGACATTCCAGAGATCAATGATGGACTTGCATTAACAATATGTAGGTTAAGGGGAGTAACCACTAGGGATGTGCATTCGTTTTGAACAAATGTGCAATCCGCAACATATAGGTCCCTATTTGTTGCATTTGTGGGGTTCTGAAACATATGGCGAACCCCCACAAATGCAACGTATCATTAATGAATAAACCACCCACCCTCCTGACTTCCCCCCCCAAAGACTTGCCAAAAGCCCCTGGTGGTCCAGTGGGGGTCCTGGAGCGATCTCTTGCACTCGGGCCATCGGCTGCCAGTATTCAAAATGGCGCCGATAGCTTTTGCCCTTACTATGTCACAGGGGCTACTGGTACCATTGGTCAGCCCCTGTCACAAAGTAGGAGCACAAGATGGTGCCAGCCGTCAATTGCTCCTAGCATGTGATAGGGGCTGACCAATGGCACCGGTAGCCCCTGTGACATAGTAAGGGCAAAGGCTATCGGCGCCATTTGAGTACTGGCAGCCGAAGGCCCGAGTGCAGGAGATCGCTCCCGGACCCCATCTGGACCACCAGGGACTTTTTGGCAAGTCTTGGGGGGGGGGGTCAGTAGGGAGGAGGGTTGTAGTTAATTAAGTTTAAAGGGTTGGGGTGGGGTTTTTTTTAACTTTAATGGGAAACAAATCCCATATGTAACTAATGGATGAATCGGGGTCCCCTGAAAACGGATGTAAAGGATTTGGGTCCCAAAGAATACGAATACCGAGTCGAACGTATCTGTCCCTGCTGCACATCCCTAGTAACCACTGCACCAGTAAGATACACCCATGTACTCTAGTCTTCATTTCCATTCTCTAGTTTTTAGGGATCCAGAGTGTTTATACCATGCCCCTTTGAATTCATTCACTGTTTTCATTTCTACCACCTCCTCTGGAAAGACATTCCAGGCATCCACCACCCTCTCCATGAAGAAATATTTCCTGATGTTGGTTCTGAATCGTCCTCCATGAAGTTTCATTTTGTGACCCCTAGTGTTGTAGTCACAAGCCTCCTATGTAGGACTGTATGAAAACCTTTGCTGAAATCCAAGTAGATTTAGCAGTTGCAAAGTGTTGAAATAAATGTCATGCCATAAATTCACATAACTTTAAAACTTAAAGATTCACACATAAATTTATAATGTGCACATAAAACTTCCCTGGAAATCCTCTTTTTTACACTATTCACCGGGCATATGTTGATTATGCACACTGCATAATCAACATATGCCCGGTGAATAGTAAAGGTATCTGTGTGAATTTAACCATGTATAATCAGTGGGAGACTTGTTCTAATGAATATCCCAACAAAAGTTAACTTTAACTGGATTACTTCCCCCTCACTACATCACTGAATATTGACCTCATAACTTCTTATTTTTCCATGAGCATGTCTCGACTCAGCTTTTGAGAATTTATGTCTATATATGCAACACCTCTGTGGGTTCAAAACCCAAAATAATGCTTTGGTAGCTGGTGGACTGGACCTGGCTCAGAAGCAGAGAATTATGTTTCTCATTCTGGACAGGGAAAATCCCCATGGCCTAGTTTATTTCTCCCTGTGACTTACTACACCTCTTCTCTCAAAATCTTCAATCTTGTCTTCCTTGAGTAGGCAGACTCTCGCCTCAAATCCACAACCCTGGTATTAAGCAAATGAAGTTGCTCTTAGTGGGCTATATTTAAAATGCTTTTCCCAATTGTTGATATTGCCCTTCTTTTTTCAATGTAACAAATTATTTGCAGTCTATAAGAACCTGGATGTCTCAGAATAAGTTAGTGTTTTGTTTTTTTTTATTTATAGTTTATTAGGATTTTAAAAAATTCAGTTATAAAATCATAAAGAATGAATTTTGTATACAAAAGAAAAACATCATTATAAAGTTAGTGTTTAATATGGGTAAAACTGAAGCCTTGCTGATTAGTTGTGCCTCCCTGCCTGATAATTTAATGGGTTTTAAGATGGATGATGTGGTGATACATTATCTCAGTGTTTCTTTAGATACAAAATTATGAAGACTTAAGTTAAATCATCTGTTAAGGTCATATTTTACAAGTTAAAAATGATTTGGAGATGTATACCCATATTACTACCTCATGATTTAAGAACTGTTACTCAAGCTCTTGTTCTTTCACAGCCAGGCTATCGTAATTTGATCAGTCTTGAATTTCCTAAATCTCTAATAACGGTGTTTCAGTTAGTTCAGATGGCAGCAGCTCAATTAATTACAGGAACATCCTACCTTGAACATATCTCGCCAAAATGGATTGGCTTCCCACTAGTGGCAGTCTTGATGTAAGGCCATTTCTTTGATGTTAAAACATTACATGATATCGTTTCTAACCTATTCATGCTGCTGTGTCTATATAGACACCTTCACGTTCTTTCAGATTGCAGGGATCAATGCTTTTAGTAGTGACATTATTCAGAATTTTCAGTTATCCAAAACTCATGCTAGAGCTTGCTCAATGGTGCAAAATATTGTCTCACGATAAACCCTGTGAGGCAAAAGAACATGCCTTGCAGCCCTATCCTCAAGAGACTGCCATGACCTTAAAGGGCTTCTGGCTGAAAAAATAAATGTGCTGCCAAATGGGAAGGATAAGCGAGGGTCAGGGTTGACCCTGATCTCAACTCAGGGCTGCAACTCAAGGCAGTACCAACTTCCCCAAAGTGTAAAAATAAAAAAAATTAGCCTGTGCAGAGACAGCCGTGGCTTCCCAGTTCATCAAATAAAAAGGTTGTCCCACTTCTGGACCCCCTACCCCGCACTCCCTGACCATTAAATAAAAAGGTTGTACCTCTCCCAGCCGTCCCCCACCCCTCATAACTAAAAACATAACATTAGGATCCCAGCCACCTTCCCATACCATCCCCCAACCACTGAGAGCTAAAAAAGTAAAGTAGCATTCCAGTTCCCTTCCTGTACCAAAGTCCAAATAAGGGTCCAGGCCCCAAGCACTCTACCCCACCCCATCCCCCACTCCATGAAATAAAAAATCTAGACCAGGGCCTAGCCCCCCTTCCCTTACCCACTCCCCTCCCTGAAAGGTTAAATTGAAAAACAGGGTTCTGGGCCCCCTCTCCCTTCATCCTCCCCTCCTACACCCCCCGAACCTTAAAAAAAATCCCGCGCTGAGGCCGGGTGCAACATCATACCTGGCCCGGTTGGCACCATTTTCCAAAATGGCACTGACCTGACCTTGTCAAAGCCATGTGATTGTAGTAAGGTCTGAGAATGGATTGAGATGGGGGATCAGTCGTGACCCCCACTCAAGATCCCCTCTTTGCCATGATTTTTTTTTTTTTGTTGTTTACTACCATTTTAAATGTGAGCTGGAGGCCTCGGGATCCAAGTTAGGTTCCCAGGCCTCCTGCCTCACATTTACCGCTTTTCCAAGAGGTGGTATTATTTTATCATTGCTGACCACATTCTCGGTGGATTGTGATAAAATATTTGCATATGATTGCCTATCCATGATCTTCTTTGCAGGCTTTTGCATTATTCATACATGCAAATCACATGCAAACAAGATCATTGTAATAGGGGAAGGAACTTGGGTGAGGGCATTCAAAATATCATATATATCGTGCAATATCACTGCAATAGTGCTCTACCGAGTGATATACAAGTTATATCGCATGATATACATTGTTTAACATGCGTTAGAGCACTGCTGTGGCCTGATGAATCTCCCTGTTAGATTGTAAATCCTCTGGGGATAGGGAAATTCCTATAGTATTTGCTTTGAAGTGCCAAAAAGCAGAATATAAATAAATAGTAGAGAAAGAAGACCTAAAAAATTACAGAAACTGTGAAAAAAAAAACAACATTATTAGCACACATTTCTGTTTTGATAGCAGTGGGATCAATGTTAAAATGGGCTGGCAGCACCTAAGATCATTGCGTTCTTTGGCAAATTTTCAACTGCAACAATTTGTGGCTGACAATTTGCATAAAGTTGGCCTGTTATTTCTGTAGCAAGATCCCTTTGAAAATTCACTTTGTTTCTTCTCTTGATCTTTTACATCTCTCCCCAATTTTTGCATCAATATATTGTATTATTCATATGTTTTCCTATGATAAATTTGTGCCAACTTAATTATATTTATAACCTGCTATCTGATTTTTTTCAGAATCATTCTCAGTAAATCACCTCTCCAGCTGTTTACATAGTATCCACAATACTATACGAAATGAATAGTTTCAATAAATGCAATCTATAAATTTAAGTACAAACTTTAATATGTCTAATGTATTCATAAAATCACGTCATGTATAATACATTATAAGCGATGAAAATTCTAACAAGAGGAACTGATTTGTGCATTGCAATCTCTGCTAGCTGCATTGTCCAATTCCTTTTTATAAATTATAAGGTCTAAAATTTGTTAATGATGTCAAGTCTAGCAGGGGTCCAGGAGCAATCTCCTGCACTCAGGCCGTCGCCTGCCATTATTCAAAATGGCGCAGATAGCCTTTGCCCACACTATGTCACAGGGGCTACCGGTGCCATTGGTCAGCCCCTGTCACATGGTAGGAGCACAAGATGGCGCTGATGGCCATGTGACAGGGGGTGACCAATGGCCCCGGTAGCCCCTGTGACATAGTAGGTCAAAGGCTATTGGCGCCATTTTGAAACTGGCAGCCGAGGGTGTGAGTGCAGGGGATGGCTCCCGGACCCCCCGCTGGACCACCAGGGAGTTTTTGGTAAGTCTTGGGGGGGTCAGGAGGGTGGGGGGTTTGTTTAAATTGGCTTGTTTAGGGGGCCAAATAATTTGGTGAAGATTTGTGTATTCGTGGGGAATCGCAATACGTTTCGCTTCCCCACGAATACAACGAATATGGCCACATCCGTTGCGGATTGCCAATACGTAGGGACCGAATGCAAACCCCTAGCATGCACAAGGGGTTGCACACTTGTGCACCTTGCACGTGCTGAGCCCTAGGGGAGCCCCAATGGCTTACCCTGTTCCCTCCGAGGCCGCTCCGATTTCGGCCAGCGCTTTATTATTAAAACATGATTATTACTTCATAAACAAGTAAAGTGTCTAAAGCTGTCACTCAACTGCCCACCATGTATTAGCTAAGCAGCCTGTGGTTCTCACCTGCCGGTCCTGCCTAACTAGGTTGATTTACTTAACCTTTTGGTACCCCTTACTGTATTTCCCTCTTCTGGCACAGTTACATGTTGCTCAAGCTCTGAGGCCTCCTGGAATACTCTGGCACCGCACCAATATTTCATCCTGATGGGTGTGTGGCCCTATCCCAGCCACTAATTGGTTTCCTTGAAGTACCTTTTGCATAAGAGAGTCCTCACTCAGAGTCCAGATGGCTGTCTCCTTGAGGGGAAACTGCTGAATATTATTATTATTATTTCCTATCCAACCCTTGGCTCAGGTACCTGCCACAGGCCTGGGATAATTTTCTGTTTGCTGCAGGTCTCCATCCTCCTCCTTCTCAAAAAGAAAAAAAAAAAACAAAACAACAACAACACTGGGGCCTCTCACGGAAAAAAAAATGTCTCTAATGCTTCCTGTAGCTAATTGCTTAAATGTTCCTATCTGATTTCCAACAAATGGATATTGAACTCTTGGTATAAAATAGAGCAGTTGATGGAGGCTGTTTGGTGGGTGGGAGATGCATGGCCTAACCGGGCTAATATAACATTTTTTTTTGGGGGGGAGGGAAATAATCGAGCCCTAGGCCCCATTACTTTTTGTTTGTTTGTTTTTGTTTGGACAGCACTACTTTTTTAAAAATTATTTATTTGTTCCTTTTACAGTACTTCCAATAAATAATTCTTATACAGAAATAAAGAAAAACATAAACCGGAATAGCATTCAAATATGCATAAGGAAAATTTCATTCAATCTTTAGCCCACAAGTAAGGGAGAGTTCTCAAAGGGAGAAGAATTAAATTTTTACAAAAAGAAAGATGAGCGAACTTAGCATAAGCTCAGGAAAACATACATTTTAACCATCATTGTAGAGGGCTGCTAACATAGGAGAGGGTGAAGTCATTGAGGAAATAGAGGTCTGTCTTTGAATTATAAACTTAGAGAGTTGCTGGGGGTGAAAAAATATATTTAATCTCTGGCTCCTAAAGAGGGGAAATTTAGCCAAAACAATTCCCAAAGTTGTAGCACCCCAGGCCTCAACAATAAAAATCTCTTTCTTCTAAGCTGGGTTGCTTTTGCTATATCAGAAAAATATTGACTCAGAAATTTAAGAAAGAATTTGTTCTATTATGAGAGAAATGTCTCATCACTAAGGGCCAGTCAGAATCCATCTCAAACATAGCTATTTAGGTTGATGCAAATGTCTGTGCACCTCCAGAGCTCTCAAGAAAATCAGTGATATTCAAAACATCGAAAGAAGGTTGCTATTCAAGTTCTAATTGAGAATTCTTCTTTGCTGATGGTAAATAATAAGCTTTAGCAATAGGTGGAAAAATGCTCTCTGGAATTTTCAATATCGCTAAAAAATCTCCTCAACATTTGAGATGGTGACACAGTTTTCTGCCTTGGAAAGTTTATCAATCTGATGTTTCTTGATCTCACCACATTTTCTAGTGATTCCATTTTATATTACAGTGCCAAATGACCCTTCCATATAATCCAAGATTTTCTTTTAGGGAAGAGATGGGGTTGAAATTGTAAAGCCTGAGTATTGAACTTCTCCAAGTTCTTTTGTGTAGTTTATAGAGATACAGAGCAGGACTGCTATGAAATTACATAATGTTCCAATTGAGAGGAAAGACACAGTCAGTAGTATGTGTGGGTTTAGAAAGGGTGAAGTCTTTTATACCCTTGAAAGATGCATGAGGTACAACTAAAGATTTACCCTGGCCCATAAATTGGGAAATATAGGCTGCACCATTTTGCCACATGGCTTCACCTCCTAGCTTTCTGCCTTCCTCTGCCTCAAGCTGGAGCAGTTCAGCAGAAAAGTCTGCCGATATCACAGATCGTGGGTATTATCACAGAGATTATCATGTGCGATAAAAAAGGAATGATAGCTAACCCACCTAACAGGCCTTCCTGCCCCAATAAAAACACCTGTTCTTACCTAGTCTAGCGTCCTAAACCCATAGGGCCAGATTTTAAAAACTACGTGCGGGCATAGATTTGTGTCCGCAACCCGGCGCGCACAAATCTACGCCCGATTTTATAACATGTGCGCGCAGCCGCTCGCATATTATAAAATCCAGGGTCGGCGCATGCAAGAGGGTGCACCATTGTGCAACTTGCGCGCGCCGAGCCGTGCAGCCTTCCTCCGTTCCTCCGCTCCACCCACCTTCCCCTCCCCTCCCTTCCCCTCCCTAACCTGCCCCACAGCCCTACCTAACCCCCCCCCCTTACCTTTAATTTTTAAGTTGTGCCTGCCTCCAGGCAGGCATAGGTCGCGCGTGCCGGTGACGGCTGGCCCACGATCCCGAGCACAGCGGCAAATGGCCGATGTGCCTGGAGGCTCCGGCCCTGCCCCGCCCACTCTCCGCCCATTGTTTCAAGCCCCGGGACATACGCACATACCGGGGCTTGCGCACATTGCCGAGCCTATGTAAAATAGGCTCAGCGCGCACTGGAGGCTTTTAAAAGGGTTACGCGCATATATTACGCGCGTAACCCTTTTAAAATCCACCCCAGTATGTTTGTGGCAAGTTTAATTTTTGGGGGATACTGGATGCTTCGGGAAGCTCGCTTGAAACAACAACAAGCAAAACAAGAACCCTCAAGAACAGGCAAGGCCAGTTCCAAGTACTCCTTTGGAAGTGCCTGCACCAGAGGTAGAGGCACAGGCCTCGACGGGTCAGGCCCAGGGCAGCACTTGGCATGAAGGCAATCATGGCAGGGCAGATACAAGGAGTGCATCTTTCCTCCACGATCATCCTTTCTGGGCATGCCAGACGTTTGCAGGTATTGCCTCAGCTCTTGGGCTATCCTGGAATTATATGAAGAAATCCGAGGAGCTTTGGATCTGGTCACACAAAGGTCCCACGATGTGCCTGGTGGCTACCCTGCATTTCATGGCAAATGGCTGCTTCCAAACAATAGTAGGGGTCACAAGGGAAATGTCCCAAACCACTTTTTCCTGCTGTCTGGACCAGGTCATCACAGCAATCTCTGACTGCTTCAGTCACTACATAACATTTCCTCCAGACAGGCAGGTCTTGATGGACTTGAAGAGAGGTTTTTATTAGGGATGTGCAGAGGGACGCCATACGTTGCATTCGTGATTCGGATTCGTCGGGGAGCAGATACATTGCATTCGGCCGTATGGTGCCCCGATGCGTTAATACGGCAATTTCTATTCGTGTCCCAGCTAAAATTAAAATTAACTACAACCCCCCACCCTCCTGACCCCCCCAAGACTTATGAAATCTCCCAGGTGGTCCAGCGGGGAGTTCTGGAGCCATCCCCTGCACTCTCACACCCTCGGTGCCGGTTTCATCTTGGCGCCGATAGCCTTTGTCACAGGGGCTACCGGTGCCATTGGTCAGCCCCTGTCACATGGTCATCGGCGCCATCTTGTGCTCCTACCATGTGACAGGGGTTAAACTGTTTAGTAGAACTGAATTGTTTTTTGCTTCATGGCTGACACCTGGTGTTCAAGCTGCAGCAAATGCTAAGTGGATTCAGACTATTCGTTATCAGTTTATGCAGTTTGTTAATTTGACTACTGCAGGTCTTAATGCTATCAATACTGAGCTCAGAGCAACTGCAATTACTGCTCAGCAAAATAGGTTAGCTTTGGATTCTGTCCTTGCATCGCAAGGAGGGGTTTGTGTTATCATTGGTACTGCGTGTTGTACCTATATTCCTACAGCAACTTATGAACACTGACCAATGGCACCGGTAGCCCCTGTGACATAGTATGGGCAAAGGCTATCGGCGCCATTTTGAGTACTGGCATCGGACGGCCGGAGTGCAGGAGGTCACACCAGGAACCCCGTTGGACCCTCAGAGACTTTTGGCCAGCTTGGGGGGGGCCTCCTGACCCCCACAAGACTTGCCAAAAGTCCAGCGGGGGTCCGGGAGCGACCTCCTGCATGCTGGCCGGCCGATGCCAGTATTCAAAATGGCGCCGATTGCCTTTGCCCTCACTATGTCACAGGGCCGACCATCAGTACCTGTGACATAGTCAGGGCAAAGGCGATCGGCACCATTTTGAGTACTGGCATCGACGGCCGGCATGCAGGAGGTCGCTCCCGGACCCCTGCTGGACTTTTGGCAAGTCTTGTGGGGGTCAAGAGGCCCCCCCAAGATGGCCAAATGTACCTGGGGGTCCAACGGGGGTCCCGGAGTGACCTCCTGCACTCCGGCCATCCGATGCCAGTACTCAAAATAGCGCCGATAGCCTTTGCCCATATTATGTCATAAGGGCTGCCGGTGCCATTGGTCTGCCCCTGTCACATGGTAGGAGCACAAGATGGCGCCGATGGCCATGTGACAAGGGCTGACCAATGGCACCGGTAGCCCCTGTGACAAAGGCTATCAGTACCATGATGAAACCGGCACCGAGGGTGTGAGTGCAGGGGATGGCTCCCAGACCCCCCGCTGGACCACCAGGGAGTTTTGGTAAGTTTTTCGGGGGTTCAGGAGGGTGGGGGGGATTTGTTTAAATTTTTATTTAGGTGGCCGTATAATTCGGTGAAGATTCGTGTATTCGTGGGGAATCGCGATACGTTTCGCTTCCCCACGAATACTACGCATAGTGCAATATATGTTGCGGGTCGCCAATACGGCGAAAACAAATGCATACCCCTAGTTTTTATGCCTTTGCAAAGTTTGCCAATGTTCTGGAAGCCATCGACTGTACTCACATAGCCATCATTCCACCCCGTGACAGGGAGGAGATGTACTGCAACAGAAAGCTCGTCCACTCCTTTAACTTTCAAGTAGTCTGTGATGCTTGAATGTGCATCCTCGATGTGGTGGCCAGGAATCCAGGAGCTGCACATGATTCCTTTATACTTAGCCAATCGGGCCACTTTGAAAATTTGAGAATAGCCTGTATAGTGATGGTTGGCTGATAGATAAGAGAGACACTTCTTTCTATATTCCATCTCTAGCTATGTGTTTGTGGCAAATGGCAAATACATGGGGGGGGGGGGGGGGGGAGCATCACTGCCATGACAAGTGTCTTGTACAGTTGCATCTGCAGGCCATTGGCCCAGGGCTTGGCTTTTTCACCCCATGATCAGAGGCCTGCAAATCTTGTGACGGCAAACAATGCACCAGCCCTAAAGCTTGGTGAGTGCACAGGCACTATACACTTTCAATGTATTCATTTTCAAAATGGCCCTGTTCCTATTCTCCCATTGGGAGCTATTAAAATCTCACTGGTTAATGACAAGCTTGAAGTGTCCATACTGCTGGTACTGCACGAACATGTGTGGCCGGTTAGTGAGGCGGCATCCAGATTGTCCAGATTGTCTGGCATTACCATGCAAACATTTCAAAGTTTGTTTTTTGTTTGTATTTTCATTCTGCTTTTTAATTGATAGGGATAAGAACTTTATTTCTGCTATGGATAGTGTGTAAAAAAATAAAAAAAATAGAGGCAACTTAGCGAGGTTTAGGGGGTCTGGTCTAATAAGCTAAAAGGTAGGCAAACTAACAAAGGGGTTAGGAAGGTCAGTTGGTTAACTGAGCAAACTGGGAAGAAACTCTGAAAATGGGCTCTAGCATCAGCATACATATGTAATAAAAACCCCTACCTATATGGTCCAGGCGGCATTTGCCCATAACTTCATGTGTGCATATAAACTGGGGCGCACATGTATGCATGTCCAGGCTATTTTATAACATGTGCGCATAAATGTGAATATGTTATAAAATGGCCATGGCCATTGGCGCATGCCGGCAAACACACACATGTGCACCCACACACGCATCTTAAAATTTACCTCACTGTCTTTAGAGCTATACAGATGCTGCCTTTAAATAAATGAAGTTTCACTTGTGCAGATCCAACCATTTTTACTGATAACTGTTTATATTAGGTATTAAGATCTGGTTCCAATGCTCTACTAGTAATGCCTTCACTTAAAGAGGTATGCCTAGCAAAAACTAGACAGAGGGAATGTGTTTGCACTGTCTCTATGTTGTGACTATTTACCTAGCCCTTTTGATTTCTTGTCAAAGTTGTCTATAGGTGTAGACTAATGATAGGTATAAAGAATTGATGTAAATACATTTCCCTTGCAGAAGTAAGACTTGTAATGGATGTATAACTAGATGTGTTGGGATAATACATATGATTTTATGAGGTATATTAGGTTGATTATTATATATTCAGAAGGGGTTTAATGTATTAGATTCCATTGGAAACATTGGTTTTATGTTGTGGATTGATTTTAGAGATGAGTCTATATTTGTATGGCTAAATAAGCCTATTTTTTTTCTTTTTGGAATGATTTCTATGTGCTATTATATTGAATTTGTATTTGCAGTGAACAGTTTTATATATTGTATTGAGTTTTTATTCTTAATATTATACACAATTTCTTTAACATGCTTTAGTCATTTATGGGAAGGTATAAAATAAATAATATATTATTGTTATTACTGTTACTATTGTTATTGTCAAAGATCCTGAATTAGTCTTTAAAAAGTATATATCTCATATGGCTCCATTTTTGATGACCTGTGAGCAAAACTACTGACACTTTCTTCTCCTGCATGATATGCTGTTTTATATTTGCATTACCTGTCTCCATTGAATTACAATATATCTCATGCATATTTATTGTGTTATCCTGAAAACCTCAGTTCACCACCACTGTTCTAGAAGCTATAAATCATCTGTGTGTACAAGGAGTACTTTTTGTGTGTGGTGCACCTTCTAATAAATGGCATTAATTATCTAATTTATTTTATTTATATTTCAGCAATCTCTTGTGGAATTCCTAAAGCTCCCTTAAATGGTGGAATATTAACTACAGATTATTTAGTAGGTACCAGTGTTACTTATTTTTGCAATGATGGCTATAAACTGTCATCTAAGGAACTCACTACTGCAGTATGTCAGCCAGATGGTACATGGAGCAATCATAATAAAACACCTCGTTGTGTAGGTAAGCAATGTTTAGAAATTCCATTGTGATTACAATAAGAATTACAATATTTGTTTTATCTTACTGAAAGATGTTCAGTTCCAAAGTAGTAGTAATATATATATACATTTTTCTATTAAATCATTTGCAATTAATATGCATGAGGTAAATTTGCATACATTGCCTCCATCATATGCAAATCTACCTTGTGCATATTCTTGTGGATATCCTGAAAATCTGACTGGCTAGCTGTGTCACAAGGACTGGTTTGAGAACCCATGATCTAAATGTTCATTTTCTAAAGAAAACCTGCTTAAATCTAACTGGCTATGTTTTAGCCAGACAAGTTTAGATTCATTTTCAACCTCAATCTGTCTGTACATAGGACATAGTACAGCCAGGTTAGCTGTACAGAACTGATTCTGTCACCCTTTCTATATGCACCCTTTGAAGCCATGGATTCTGCGGCTAATTATGGTGTTCCATTTTTGCTCTGTTTATGATTTTATTTGTTATGTATTCTTTACTTGTAACCCACCCCAAACTTAGGAAGATATGGGATATAAATCTATTTGAACATTATCAATTTGAATTTTGCATGCCTAAGGCAGGTAGAACATACTCTCTCCTGTGCCTCCAAGCCTTTCAACTGAGTCTTCCTAAGGTTAAGAAATTGATCTAGGTAAGAGTGGAGTAATGAATCAGTGGGATGTCTTTCAGGTGATCACAGTTCTAGGGAAGAGAAATGGAATATTCCTGTAACAAGTTATCACAGCTCTGGAAAGGAGAAAGAGAGGATCCTTCAGGGAGTTGGGAAGGGCTGCAAAAAGTGATAGCATCTTAGGGAGTTGGGAGAGGGAGGTGGGTAAGGGATTATGGCAAGTAATCACAGCTTCAGAGGTTGGGAGTATAGTTCATTGCTGTGTCCCAGAGCACAAGAATAGCCAGCTAGATTTAAGTTTGCAATTCAGGCATGCTCGTTTAACTGGCTAAGGTTTGTCCGGTGAGTTCTAAACAGCGAAAGAGACTTTTCCTCTCACCTGCTGAATATACACCATACTGTTTTTAGTGTTAATAACTATTTTAATACTAAATCATACCAAAATTTTATATTGCATTTTGACTTTTTTTGGATTTTTTATTTGTTTTAAAAAAATCTTCTATATGGGAATATGAATCCTCCAAATAGTATCAAAAGATAGCGTCCATAGATCATTGTGCTTGTGAGTTTATAAAGTTCACTATGTTTTTCTCTCTCCTCCTTTTTGGAAACAATCAGGTTAGTATTGACTTTTATAAATTTTAGAGATTGGTGACATAACAGTTAACCTACATGCAGGTAAGTAACCCGTTTGTTCTTCTGTGCCCACGCTGCCGGGTTAATTGACCGGCATGTAAGTGAAATGCTATGCCACCAATCTCTAAGATATATAAAAGTTGATACTAACCTGCTTGCTTCCAAAAATCAGGATAGAGAGAAACATCCAGGCCTATATGTCCTGTTGCTTTAGGTATCCACTTAGATAAGAAAGTATTTTGAGCAGGGATTTAACATACCTGAAAAAATATTTCAAACTGCCTTGAGCTAAAATTGGAAAGGTGGTCTTGAAATAGAAATACAGCATGATAGAGCAAGTTTGATTTCCATAAATGGGGTTTTCTCTGGACAGCAGGTTTAATTAGCCATGTCATGTGGGTTATGTCATCTGATGGTGCCAAATGATCTGAAGTGGATGCTTTTCTGATCAAGTAAGATGCAGATCTGCTGTATGCATTACTATCACTTCCGTTGGTTGTGAGAACAGTGCAGAAGGTACTTAAGGACTGGGCGCACCTGATCCTTTTTCTTCCAGTGTGATCCAGAAAAGTGTGGTTTTCTTACCTTGCCAAATTGTCAATCATCCTTCTGATTCTTCTGGGATCTGATCCGACCTTGCTAACTCAAGAGGAGGGTTGTCTATATCATCCAAACCATCCCTTATTCAAATTGATGGCATGGATAGTGATTGAAAGAGATGTCTTCTGCAGGGAGTCCAACATTGACTATGAAGATGAGCTGTTGCTACCACTAGGCATTTTGTGAAGACTGTTGGGGCTGCCGAGAGGCTGAAAGGGAAAATATTGTATTGGTAATGAAAGGACTCCACTACAAAATTATGGTATTTCCAATAGAAGTTATGGAGTAGTATATGAGCAAATTAATCTTTCAGATCTAGGGTGCACATTCAGTCTCCTGCTTAAATGAAGGGCAGGATGGTGAGGATGGAACTCATTTTGAACTTCTTTCAAGGCACACTTTTGTTCAGTCTTCATAAATCCAGAACAAGTTATATCTCCCCTTCTTGGGGATGAGGAAATAGTGGGAGTAGAACCCCTTGCCATGATCTTTGGGAGGAACAGAGTCTATATCCATTTGGCTGAGAGGTGACTCCATCTCAAGACAGAGCTAGGTGAGTGAGACAAATCCAGATTGAAAGCCAAACAAATGGTAAACAGGCTCTAAAGTTTTGAGTACCTCATGGTCTTGTTGGCTTTCCACCAGGAAAAAGTGTATTCTCCCCTTTACTGGAAGGGTCAGAGCTTGAAGGTTAAGTGTGGTCAAAACTAAACCCAGACTTAGGCTGGGTTTATTATGGTGTCCTCAGCTGATGTTTTTTGTACTGACATCCGCAAGCTGTAAATTGTTGGTGGTGGTGCATGATACTGCTGAAATTGATAGAAAGGATACCTCTCGAAGAGAATCATTTAAGAACATCTAGAAGAAGAAGATTGTTGAGATATTGGATGGCAGCATGCAGCTCCTTAATTTGAGCAACTGTTTCCCTGACCTTGTCTCCAAAGAGATTGTTACCAGATCAGGGCACATCAGCCAATTTGTCATGAATTTCCTCATACAATCTGATGGCTCTCAAACAAGCAATCCAGTGTTTTCCAGTGGCTGCTGCACTGAAAAATGATTCATACACTGAGCAGAGAAGATGACATTTACACTTCACCACCACCAGAGGAGTCCGCTGATAGTCTGCCAGATTTCTGTCAAGCAGCTCTATTACAGGCTTCAGCTTCTCAATACAATTGTGTAAATATAACACCATATAGGAATGGTGGACTATGATATCAGCATTGAGAATAGGGATGTGAATTGGGTGCCAGATCTTTCCCGCTTTTGGGATCATCTGGCCGCAGGAAAATCTCATTTTCCCGCAGATCCCCTTTTTTTTTTTTTAGTGAAAAATCGTTTTTCGGGTTAGTGTGTGCTAACGGGAGTTAGCGCGGACTAACAAAAATAGCAAAAAGTAACAAAAAATAACAAAAATAAATGTTTTTTTTGTTAGTGCTTGCTAACATGAGTTAGCGCGCACTAACCCAAAAAACAATTTTTATGAAAATTTTGGGGGAAAAGTGATCATTTCTTTTTTTAACCCGATATATTAATGAATTTAGAAATATCGTACGATATTTCAATTCATTAGAAAAACGATTCACATCCCTAATTGACAATCAAGCTCTAAAAGACCTTTTTTCTAAAATTAGCTAACAGACTAGGGTTCTTGCCTGGTGAGGTGTTTGCAAAGATCATGGTCTTCTTAACCTGTTTCAGCACTGAGTCTACTATCATTGACTAGTGTGGCAGCTAGATTACCCCAAACCCTGGGATTTGATGAACTCTGTATTTGAGATTCAGTTTCCTGGCTAATGGGGAACAGGATGCAAGATTCTCCCACATTCTTGTTTGTAAATAACTTAAGATTGAGTGAATCAGGATTGCTGCAGGCTCAGATACAATTTCCAGAATTTGGAGAAGTCTAAAGACCTTGGTATGGGGTCCTTTTCCTTTTGAACACCAATACCTTATCCACTTTGTACATTAATTTGGAGTACAATAGGTCTTGGTGGTGAAGAATGCACAAGTGGATCAGTTGGCAGATCATAGAGAACCCCAAAGATCATTCTTCAGAACTAAAAGGTGAAGGTACACTAACCCATGACCCCAGTGATGATTAAGTCAATCAAGGTGGTCCTCATCATTTTGGAGGGGAATAGTCCTGGTGTTAGGATTTGTAGGTATGTGGGCCCTGGGCTGAGGTGAGAGATGGTACAGCCCACAGGGAGGAGCCCTGTGAGCCTCACCATCGGGAGGCAAGGTCTCAGTGGATGTCAGATACAGCTGTGGAATAGAGTCTTTATTAGAGAGATAGAGAGATAGAGAGGCACTGCCTGAAAAGTGGGGAGTTCAGGAGAAAGACACAGAGTCTGTGTAATGGGGTATACCCAAGGGGAATACCTCTGTAGTGAAGATATGACAATGGTCCATGGAGCAGGGTACACCATTGAGGCTCCTCAGTAGAGATCCGTGTAGTGGTCCGTGGAGCAGAGCACACCAGTGAAGAGTCCTCAGAAGAGATGATACGGTAGTGGTCTGCAGGGTGGGGTACACCGATGATGGCTCCTCACTAAGAGATGACACGGTAGTGGTCCACAGTGCGGGGTACACCGATGAGGATTCATCACTAGAGATGGTACAGTAGTGGTCCGTAGAGCAGAGGTACTCACAGTAGCGAAGGTTACAGGGGTTACTGCTTGCCCTGGGGAACAGGGCAAGCAGTAGTCCAAGGCGAAAGGCCCTCTGAGGAGTGGATAGCAGAGACAAGGAAGGGTCCCCGAGGACTGGGCATTTATTTATGTATTTATTTAATAGCTTTTATATACCGTTATTAAGTAGTTTACCATCATAACGGTTCACAATAAGGCACATAAAATAATATTAAATCATTAAAACATACTAAGAACAACAATTAAAAGTGCCAAAATCTAAAAGCGATTACAAAGCTTCATTTAATAAATCTAAATTCAATTAATATATAAGATTCCTAGACTCTTTCATAAAATCTAAAATATATAAAAGCACTAAAACATTAAAAATTATAAAATGTTAAAAATAATAAATGAATACTAACACCATCTTCTGTACAAGGTATAGTCCTACTACTCTTTCTTAATTTCTAACATGTGCATCCTTTCATTTCTTATCTTCCTTCTATTTGCCAAATGCTTGCTCAAAAAGCCAAGTCTTTAACATATCTTTAAATAATTTGTGAGTTATTTGTACTTTTAACTATAATGGCAAAGATTGGACACTATGACTCTGGAGCTGCCAGCGGCTGGGACATCATAATCAACACCAGTGCCATCACGTGGAGTGAAGACTATGCACAGGTTATATGACTCCCCTGTTTTCATAGAAAACCGATTAACAAAAGAGATGTGCTTCAGGTAAAAATTTTGTGTTGGGCTTTGTTTCGGAGCCCCCCTGTGGGAATTGCATTTTTCCCATGGTTTGGGTTTTTTTTTGGGGGGGGTCCCAATTTTAGAGTTAGTGCGCACTATTGGGAATTTTGGAAAAAATGCAATCGTTTTTCGGTTCTCCCGAACCATTCAAATTAGGCAATTTCGTTGACATTGCCTAATTCGGGAAAAAAGATTGCACATCCCTAATTAACAATATGCTCATAAGGAGTGATGGGAGGAACCTTCTTTGATCTGATTGAAGTCCAATTTCAAAAACGTTAATATTTGACTTAGGTCTTTTCAATCAACCACATTCTGCTTCAGATTGCTTTGAATCTGACTCTGATTAATTTTTATTAATTAGAGGCTGTCTGGGATCTTTAGCTCAGTAGTAGTAGCGTCACAACCCCAGAATCCAGGGTTCGGCAGTCTGTATCTTGGGAAGGTTTCTATGGGAAGAAACATTGCAAAAGTCAGAACTAATTTATTTTCCTTCTTTCATTATATTTTAGAGTGGATTACATTTAGGTATTGTAATATTTCCCTCACCCGAGAATGCTTACAATCTAAGGAAGTCATCTACTGAGCCATGGTATTTTCCCTGACAGTAAAATACTGCTGGGAAAAATACTGTTCCATTACTTGACCCCAAAATTTCACACAAAGGAGGCCCCATGAATTTGGAAGCTCACATGTATAAAAGGGGCAGATCAGATCAGACAAGGATGACCCAAGGGCCAGATATTCGTACCTATGCGCGGGCGTAGATTTGTGCACGCACCCCGGCGCACAGAAATCTATGCCCAATTTTAAAACATGCGCGCGCAGCTGCGCTCATGTTATAAATTCCGGGGTCGGTGCACACAAGGGGGTGTACACTTTTGCACTTGTGTGCACCGAGCTCTAGGGGAGCCCCGATGGCTTTCCCTGTTTCCTCTAGCCCCCCCACCTTCCACTCCCTTCCCCTATCTAACCTGCCCCCCAGCCCTATCTAAATCCCTCCCCACCTTTATTTTTTTATTTACGCCTGCCTCTGGGCAGGTGTAGGTTGCGCGCGCCAGCCCCAGCAGCAGTGGAGAGGTCTCTGGCCACACCCACACCCTGCTCCTGGACCGCCCTGCCCACACCCTGCTTATTTTTTCAAGCCCTGGGACTTACATGCATCCCAGGGCTTGCGCGCATAGTCAGGCCTATGCAAAATAGGCTCGGCACATGCAGGAGCAGGTTTTCAGGGATACATGCGTAACCCTTTTAAAATCCACCCCCAAGTGTGTAAAAGACTCTGGGGATCTCTATACACCCACTGACACCTATAAAGTCAGCCAATAAGTAATTAAATACATATTTAAAGTTTAAAACCTCTGAGGATAGCCATGTAAGAACCTTACCAGTTTGTTATAAAAATTCTCCACTGCCCACATATCCAGCATAGCTCTTTGCTTCAATGGCAGGGGAGAATGTCTGATACTTCACTTTCAATGCATATCCAGCTACATAGTCTGGGTAAACAAATAAGCTTGCTTATTGCGGCGGTTACTACCCCTAACTAATTAAGCTAGATATTTCACTTAGATGCAGCTCCAACACTGCTCTCTGCATTAATGGTGGGGGTGGAAGGGAAATAGAACCAAAAGGTTACTAAGAGCCAAGAGTAAAAGATAAGTATGAGGAAAAAAAAAAAGTGCGAAGCTTGCTGGGCAGATTGGATGGGCCGTTTAGTCTTCTTCTGCCGTCATTTCTATGTTTCTATGTAACTTATGCCCTGCTAAAGACAAAGCTCAGTCTCTAACCTGCGTCAACCGTGCTGTTTTCATTGATGGAACAGTTAACAAAGCCTGATTTGAGCTCTAAGATTTCTCTGCGGCACGTGCAAGCGAAGAGCGGTATTAAGCCACTCTGCTTTGTCATCATAGATGAGCTTCTGTATCAAACATAGTGCTTTGTATTGGATTCTTTGTTCAATCGGCAGCCAGTGTAGATCTGCCAATGTTGGCGTCTCATGCCAAAGTAGCAGGAACTGGAATGGGAGGTCTGTAGTGAGCGAAGCAGATTCAGCAATGAAAGAACTCATTGCCAAATCATAGGTAGGCAGGGCCAGCTGGCTTAAATGTCCTGGGAGGATGACGTCATCCAGAGGGGATACTCCTGAGGTTCCTTCCATGACGTGCTTAAGACTGGCCCGTTCACGCGTGCCTAGGGGATTCTGAGGGCAAGATGGCAGTCGGCAGTGTCCGCAGCATCCAGGGAGGCCCGGGAATGGTAGGCAGGCTGATGATAGCTGGCAGAGGCTGCAAGTCTTCCCATCGGATTCAAACTGAAAAGAAGGAGGTGATAAACAGCGGTAGCAGCCATCTGCGACCGATGGGCATATCACCTGGGGCATGCTCCAGATAATGGTGTTCCATGTTCCTTCCTTAGACTGGCTAGATTCCTCCACAGAGAGGGATAGTTGGTGGCTAGATCCACCAAATGGGACTTCTGATGGGAGATGTGGAGGCAAAAGGGACTCCCCATGAGAGAAGAAATCTGTTATTCTGGACAAAAAATGTTTAAGGATGTCTTTCCCATAGCTGCCAGTGAGGCAAAAAAAAGTTTTCATCAATTCCATTACTTGGTTTATGGTGTGCCCTCTGACCAAGAGTTAAGAAAGAGACATCCTCTTTCAACACCAGTATAGGTTCATCATTTTGAGAAGATCCTAATGGAATTCAGGACAGAGCCCTCTCCTGGGTCAACTGACTTATAGATGCTTGGAGACCAGAGGCATCATGATACATCTTGAATCTGGTGTCTCCAGATGAAGTCCTTGTTTGAGGAGATTGTTTGGAGAGAAGGATATTGAGATGGAGAGAGTTAAATGTAGTGAATCACCATCAGGGACTCTTGATGATTATTCCTGCCTCAAATGCAGGTTTTGAAACCAGGATTAACTTTTTCAATGTAAGTTTTCTGAGAGGTTCTGCCTGGTATATGGCATATAGTATGTTACACTTAGCTTAAATTGGGATTTATTATATAATGCTCAGTTCTCTGCTACTAGTGTTGTTGTTGTGATGTTTTGTAGATTTTCTTATACTTGCTTAGTATGTTGGATTAATTTGTTTTATTGTATGATTATAATTGTTTTATTTTGAATGTTTATATTCTCTGTACTACTGCCTGGATAACATGCTTTACAGGCGGAATATAAAATATTAATAAATTAAATGAATTCACCAATGGAGCTAAGGACTGGTGCTCCAGTTGTGTTGGGGTGTGGAGCAGCAATAGATCCAATTCTGACATACTGATGGAGAAAACAGCTGTCAGCTGAATTGAATCTCAAAGTGTCAATGAGGACATGCATACTGAGGCCTGGCGCATCAAAGGTGCCAAGGGTTTGTGCATCAACGGCACTGATAATCAATGCTTCAATGGTCCTAGGGCCTGGTGCATCAATGATGCCGAGTTCCGATGCATCAATAGCGCTGGGTGCATCAAAGAAACTGACCCCAAACTCAGTTTAGGTGGTGCTAACCCTGCTGCTAGTTCTAATGCATGGCATTTCTTTTTCTTATGCATCACAAGCTCCCATGGGGGCCTGCGAAGGGTTCATGGTACTTCTGCACTTTGCTCAACTCCAGAGGAGTGACACATTTTAAAACTGGTGCTACAGAAGGAGGATCTTTCGTTTAGGAGTTCCTGCTCAATTCAAAATACAGGAAGCCTATGAAGGTCCCACTCCAAAAGGAGGAATGACTCCAGTTTTTCATTAACCTATGATGTTCTTCCATCTTCCAGACCATGTTACTCTGGGATCTTGGTGACAACTAGCAACACTCATAACAGTTAGCTGTGTCATGGTCTGGCCACAGGCATTTGTAACAAATATTTTGACCGTCGATGATAGACATCTTCTCACCACATATGCTGTCCTTGAAGTCACTGGATGTGGCCTTCTTGAAGATGGAGATATTACAATGTTCTTTCTTTTTTTAAATAGTACTGAAAATAGGTGCTGAGGGTTTCTTGAAGCAATGAGTCAACTCATGAGGCAACTCAAAGCAAGTTACGATAAAGAAAGAAAGAAAGAAACCATGAAGTACCAAACAATTTGGAAAAAGAGGCTACATATAAGTGCAGAAGCTCAGACAAAAAAAATTGAAGGGCTCACGAGGCAGCTTGCACATGGGAATTCCCATGTATGTTCCGAAGAGCAAAAACTCTATGAGCTAAGAGAAAAAGGTCTGTTCGGCGCTGCCAAAATGACTTCACTCATGTGTCATGGCTAATACAGCCTTGCTTGTCAATGGAGAATTAAGGGTGCTAACCATTTAAATCCTTTAAGGACAGTGAACCATGTAAAGTCAAGTGTGACTTGCCCCATAAAATTATGAAAATAAATTGGATTTTAAAAGCCATGAAAGATGATAACTTAATTCATTCATCTTTAAAAAATGTTTATTTTATCTTTAGTCATCTTCATTCTATAGTCTTGTCTCCAAAATATATGGGAATGTATTTCACAGTGAATGGTGAATTTAACTTAGATTCCATTGCATTAACATAACATAGATTATCAAGTATTGTACATGTGGCTCCTCTAGGGCTGATGCAATAAATGAGCCCGGAAAACGGGCGCTCAGTGATAAGTGCCCACTTTTATAATGCGCGCCCAGACACCTCTCCTGGGTGCATGATGCAATATTTAAATGAGGGATCACACTGCCAAGGAGGCGCTAGGGCCAATTGCATGCCCCTAGTGCCTCCTTGGCAGAGGATACCCAGGAGAGGTAGGCTGTAGGGGTGTGCATTCGTTTTGAACTTATAGGTAAAATGCAACTTATATTTGTTTTTTAACTTAAAAAAGTGATGAGGCGAAAACGATCGGATTTCCAACTTATTCAACATAGCTATGTTGAATAAGTTGGAAATTGCGATCGTTGATCCTAAATAAAAATTTAAACCCCTCACCCTCCTTAATCCCCCCCCCCCCCAAGACTTACCAAAACTCCCTGGTGGTACAGCAGGGAGTCAGGACGCCATTTGTGAACTCCTTTGCGAGGAGCACGTGACGTCGGCGTCACGTGATTCCCCGCGGGTTCGCTCCGGGACCCTCGTTCGACCCAAAAGGAACTTTTGGCCAGCTTGGGGGGGTCAGGAGGCCCCCCCATGCTGGCCAAAAGTTCCTTTTGGGTCGAACGAGGGTCCCGGAGCGAACCCGCGGGGAATCACGTGACGCCGACGTCACGTGCTCCTCGCAAAGGAGTTCACAAATGGCGTCCTGACTTCCCGCTCGACCACCAGGGAGTTTTGGTAAGTCTTGGGGGGGGGGATTAAGGAGGGTGAGGGGTTTAAATTTTTATTTGCACGTATGGACATAGACTCAACTTATGGAATTCTCCATATGTCCATATTGACCGCAAATGGGACCCCCTTTCGACTTATGGACTTATGAACATAAACTTTTGGTCTGCACATCCCTAGTAGGCTGTCAGCGGGTTAGGAAAATGGATGCTTAATTTTACTAGAGTTCACAGGTTAGGAAAATAAACGCTGGTTAATTGAGCATAATTTTCCCTAATTTGAGCACAGGCATTATATATTTTTTTTAAACCTTTTAAACTTTTTGGTTTCTACAACTTAATATCATTACGATATTAAGTCAGAGGATGTACAAAAAAGCAGTATTTTTTGCTTTTCTATACAACTTTTTGGGCTGCTCAGAAATTAATGCCTGCTCTGGGCAGGCATTAATTTCTGAGCATAAAAATGTGCGGGTCAGGCTCACAATCTTTTTAGATCAGGGGTGAATAACTAACAGTGCTCATCATCATGCATTTGCCACTGGTTGGATGTGCATTTTGGATGCACTAATCCCCTTATAACATAAGGGGCTGTGGACGCGCATCCAAATCGCACATCCAACCATAGTTTAAAAAGTGTGCTTGGCTGAGCGCGCTGTTTTGCATCGGCCTCATAATTGTTAATGACAAGTGAATAGTTGCTAGAATGGAGATAACTGAGCAAAAATTAAAAACTATTGATGAGAAAAAATGTACTTCTTGGCTTGATCAGCAATGGTTAATCCAGTGCTGTCCACAGTAAAAAAAAGTATTTTCATAATGCATATGACCTTCAACAATTTAGTGAGTGACATTCTGAGTCTCCTGAAATATGATCCCCATTCCCTTGTATTGCTTATTATCCAGGTGGTTTTACAAGGTATTTTGTTATTATGAGTCTTTGAGTATGCAAAATTCTTGATCTGCATATATAGTGGACTAGGTAGAGATATTTGGCCCACAATGTTTTTTGACATACTGAATAATTGGCTCAAGGAATATTTGGCTCTGACCTATGGAGAATTACTCAAATGGCTGATTTATTTTTTGTACACCACATTTTACAGAATTAAAGCCAGAATTATTTGCCTTGTCATAACAGCTGCTACAGCTTCTCTGATATTTTCTTTTTGGCAGAGCCAGGCAGTCTTCCTCCTGCTTCTTTGGATTTCCTCTTCAATTGGAGCAAGGGCTGGAGGATTTTTTTTTCCCTAGTTTTACAGTATAATTCCCTTCCCAGTCATCACAGCAGCATGTTTAGAGGACATGCATCAAGGCGCCTTCCAGAACCTTGCAATTCTGGGACCTAAATCTGGCCACTAGTTATTGCCATTGTATGATGACTTGGACTCCCTCCCCCAGGGGCTGTGAATAGGGTTACCAGCTGGCTCCATCTTTTCAGGACAGGTTGATCCACTCTTGGATTTATCCCATTGCCTGTAGGCAATTGCAGCTCTGATGTCACTTCTGATGTCTCTAAGAAAAGCAACAGTACAAGTCCATGCAGTCAGTGGGGTAAAACCAAAGTTGGATCAGTTGGTCCTGAAAATCTGGAGCCAGTTGACAGCTCTAGATGTGAAGGCCACCTCCACAGCATCTGCAGCCCTAGCTAGTCTAAGGAGCAGAAGACATAACTTGGGAATTGAACCCATGTCCTCTGCATTACCATTACCTCTGTTATTTCTAACTTTATGCTCTGCTTATATAGGTGCCAGCTCTGTGGATACAGTGAGTGCTTGAGCACCCTCCCCAATTCTAAGCAAACTCCTTTACTTTGTCCAGGGATGGGTAATTTATATTGACTTTAGTACCCCCAGTCATTTTGAAAGGTTGGCTCCTATGTGTGCTTACAAATTAATCTACATCAATATTATTAAAACAAACATGCAAAATTCAATTAAATTAACATGCTGATGTTTAATAAGATTATGAATACTCTATGAGCCTATAAGTCTTTTCTTTTTCTTTTTTTTAAAGTTGTTACTTGTGCAAGTATCAATTCTTTTACATTGGAACATGGAAGATGGCGCATAGTGAATGGCTCACATTATGAGTACAAAACCAAGGTTGTGTTTAGCTGTGACCCAGGTTATTATAGATTAGGACCAGCATCAATTGAGTGTCTTGCTAATGGAACCTGGAGTTGGAGAACTGAAAGACCACACTGCCAAAGTAAGCATATAATAAACCAGCATCAAACAAACGTATATCTGGAACATTAAAAATGCAAACATTTTTTTATAGCAGTGAAGTGTTTCAACTGATTCTTTAATGCAATGCCTACATGCATATCCAGACTGAAATTCCATAAAAGGGCTTTAAAAATCTAACTGCTTCAGTTTACATGTATTTACTACATACAGGTTTTTCTCTTTTGTCCGCTATTCCAGGGGTAGCAACTCTGGTCCTTGAGTGCTGCAAAGCAGTCTAGTATTCAGGATATCTACAATTAATATTTAAGATATATATTTGAATACATTGGAGGCAGTGCATACAAATATATCTCATGCATATTAATTATGGATAATCTACAAACCAGACCTGTCTGAAGAACTTGAGGACTGCAGTTACCTATTCCTGCTCTATTGGTTCAATAGAACCATAAAACAGGAGTGCTAGTCTGAATCCTTTCTTCAAATGAGAAATTTTAGTGCCCCATTTGTTCTGATTCCTCAAATCTTGTGCCATCGCTGCTACAACTTACGTGAACTAAAAATGAAAAAGAAAATATGCAAGCCAGTTTTGTAGAAAATTTGCAAGCCAGTTTGGCAATATTTGAACTTCTTCTTTAGAAATCATCTGTGTGGTATGAGTTCTTTGCCATTTTATGTGTAATAAGCCATGTGGTATATCAAAATGAAAAAAGACACAATAGAAACTAAGTGGAAATAGGCTCAACTAGAAGGAGCTCTCATCCTTTTTCCTAATGTAAGGAATATATTCATTTTTCATTTAAAAATATACATAGAGCAGATACACTAATGGGTACATTTTAAAAAAGAGTGCACACGCGTACTTTTGTTCGCGCACCAGGCGCGAACAAAAGTACGCTGGATTTTATAAGATACACGCATAGCCATGCATATCTTATAAAATCCGGGGTTGGTGTGCGCAAGGGGGTACACATTTGTGCAAATTGCACGCGCTGAGGCCTGCGCGCGCTACCCGTTCCCTCCGAGGCCGCTCCGAAACCCTCCTGACCCCCCCAAGACTTACCAAAACTCCCTGGTGGTCAAGCGGGGGGTCCGGGAGCCATCTCCTGCACTCAAACTTTCGGCTGCCGGTATTCAAAATGGTGCCAATAGCCTTTGAGCTTACTATGTCACAGGGGCTACCGGTGCCATTGGTCGGCCCCTGTCACATGTTAGGAGCAATGGATGGCCAGTGCCATATTGTGCTCCTACCATGTGACAGGGGCTGACCAATGGCACAGGTAGCCCCATTGACATAGTAAGGGCAAAGACTATTGGCGCCATGTTGATTACTGGCAGCCGATGGCCTGAGTGCAGGAGGTGGCTCCTGGACCCCCGCTGGGCCACCAGGGACTTTTGGCAAGTCTTGGGGGACCCTCCTGACCCTCACAGCTTTTGTACCAAATAGCGCCACTGTGAAAGGTGGTGCTATTCGGTGCACTACTGCTGACGATAATGTTAGTAACATTATTGCCGGCAGCAAAGACACCACTGACTCTGCATCCTCCCCTCCCCCAATTTGCATGCTATCACATGCTAAAAGGTCCTTTTCACATGCAATAGAGGCTTATCGCACGTGATATGGCAGTATTGCGTGCAATAAGCCTTTGATAAATGACCCCCTGAGTTAGCTGGATAAAATGTTATCAGCATGGCAAGATTTTAAATCCTTCCATTGGTCTTACTAAGTCTGTATGTATACAAGGCATGTCTGACCCATTTTACTTAAAATAAATAATTTAACAATTTTTATTGTAATTATCCTAAATCCATGTTACTAAGCAGCTGAATAAATCTAGCTTTTTTATATTAAAAAAATGTGTAATTTCAATCAAACTTTTCACATCAGAGCTAGTGTTATAACTGTAAGTAGAAGAAATCTGTTCGCTTTTCTATATGTAAACTAAAGTACTGAATCTCTGCAATTAACAATTAGCAGCTATAGAAATGGGTATAATAGATAAATAGATGAATGGTAAAGTTGGTATAGTGACAGCATCTAATTTATGATTTGATTTCCATTGGTAATTTATGGATTCACCATGGGGAATGCATAGCAGTTCTACTACTTTACAGGATCTACTTTGGGATTTACCACAGTCTAGAGTTATTATGTCTGACTTTTACTGTTGTGCTGCTTTGAATCAACACAGTATTTCAATAGAAAAAAGGATGGATAACAAAGCTTTTTCTTATTTCTTTCTTTTTCTTTTCACTTTGTCATACCGCTTGAAGTATTTATATTCAAATTACTATCAGAGAAAATGTACAAACAATGTCACAACACAACCAAAATCATTAGGTGCAGAATGCAAAATGCCAATAATGTACACAGCTCAAGATATTTTAAAGAGTTTGCTGCTGTTAAGGTAATGAGGATGTTGTAATTTTGATCTCCCAGTTCAAATATGAATGGGCATAACTGCCTGAACTGCTGTGAATCAGACTGCAGAGAACAGGGAACAGTGACATCTCTTCCTGATCTTCTCGTGAGAGTTATATACGTATTCACCTTTATGATTTCTACTGTTTGAAAATATATGCCATGCTAGGCAGTCCAAAGCCCCACTCTCTGTATGAATGTTGCAGCTACAGTAATATTTCTGTCAGAAAGTACTGACAGATGCATGCTGTACGTGTAAGCTTCATAAGGATGCTTGCCATTAATTCAGAGCTATAATAAATACGAGACCTTTGGAGGAGACTACAGCTGTAACAATGAGCCATGGGGATAAAATAATGTCTTTCTAAATGAAAAGTTATAAAAAATAAATAAATAATGTCTGAGCACACATTAATATGCCTTTTGAGTCCTAATCTTTATAAGATCATTTAAAATAGAATAAAAGCAACCATGAAAAACTGCAGTTGAAAGACAGCTAAATCACGATTTATTTTGGAATTAAAACATCAGTTGAATGTTCTGGTGAAAAATAATATATAATATAAAATATATGCTGTAATATTTGTCTGCCTCATTTTACAAAATGATTAGCAGCAATTCTTAAATAATTTAAAAGAGCATGTTCCAATTCAGTTTCTTTTCTTTTTTTCAGCTGGGCAGTTTCCTTTGGGATTTCATCTCAATTGAAACTGGCTTTTATGAGCTACAGCAGTGCTCCCATACCTTTTTTTTTATTTTGTGGCCCACTTTCAAGTTTGCTCAATCCTTATGGCACACAAAAACAAAGTTTGCCTGATCCTAACCCTCCCCTTTTTTCCACTGGAAGGAGAGGAGTAGCACTTTTTACCTGTGTTTTCCTCATTCTGCCGGCTTTTATCTGACATCTGAAAGAGTGATAAGGGGCTGATCCTGCAGCAGGGCCCCATACATTCAAACATGGATTGAAATTGTGAGAGGCAGTGCATACAGATAAGAAGTGATGCTCTTCTCCTGCCAGTGGGAAGGAGGAAGGGAGGGTAAGGTTACCAGTGTTCTGGTGGGTAAATCTGGGACACTTGCTCCTTGTAGTGCTAGTTCCGTTTGTGTCCAACGAGGGGTCCGGGAGCGGAACCGCGGTGGACCACGTGACAGCCGCGTCACTCCGACGTGACGCGGACGTCACGTGCTCCTCGCAAAGGAATAGAGGAATGGCTTCCTGACTCCCCGCTGGACCACCAGGGAATTTTGGTAAGTCTTGGGGGGGGATTAAGGAGGGTGAGGGGTTTAAATATTTATTTAGGGAACCGGTGCACGTATGGACATAGACTCAACTTATAGAATTCTCCATATGTCCATATTGACCGAAATTGACCCCCCTTTTCAACTTATGGACTTATGAACATAAACTTTTTGTCTGCACATCCCTAATTTCCACTATTTCTTCATCTTTCTCCACATATTGCTCCATGTCACCTATCAATTTCATTATATTTCCTCGGGCTTTCTTCCTTTCTCTGATATATCAGAAAAATGTCTTGTCATGCCGCTCTACCTCTTTGATAATCCTTTCTTTCTTTTGACCTTTTCCTTTCTTGATTTATTTCCTTGTCTTTCTCTGCTACCCCAGGTATGCTTCTCTGTGCTCCTCTGTTTGGGATCCTTTGTACTTCTTGAATGCATTTCTTTTTGTGTTTATTGTTTCATCCAGCTCCTGTGAGAGCCAGATCAGTTTCTTTATCATCTTACTTTTGTTTACATTTCGAACATATAGATTTCTTGCCTTTGTAATAGATCATTTTAATTTGGCCCACTATTGCTCTACCTCACCCATTTTCTCCCAGTCTTCTAGCTGTTCCTTCAGGTATGTTCCCATTTTGACAAAGTCTGTATTTTTGAAATTCAAAGCTTGGATCTTCGTATGACATCTCTCTATCCTGGCTACTCTATCACTAGTGCTCAGATGAGTATCTACATGCACATTAGAGATATTATCGTCGAGAGTCAAGTGTTACTTCCTCACCCTTTGGTTCCATTACCATTTGTTGGAGCAGATGTAATGAGGGCCAAGGAGATGTGCCCCTTTGCCCGGGGGGTAGTTGGTACTACCTGATGAAGCGAACTCCCACAGGTTCCTACCATCAGGAGTTGAGGCTGGGCTGAAGCGAGGGCTGACAGGAGCTTCACCACTGGAGGCCCGAGGTCACCCTGGGTTGAGCCCTCAGAGACCCAAGCTGCTTGGTCTTAGGTGGGCCCTTGGGAAGATGGAAGGTTTGTTGAAGTCGAGTCCTAGGTCAAACGCCAGAGAATCACCAGTCTGAGGTCTGAGGTCCAAAGCCAGAGAATCGCCAATTGCCAGTCCGAAGTCCACAGCCAGAGAATCGTCAGTTGCCGGTCTGAGGTCCAAAGCCAGAGAGTCGCCAATCGCCAGTCAGAGGTCCAAGCCAGAGAATCAGTCCAGAAGCTGCAGAAAGAATAACGGGTACAGGGCTCGGATAGGCAGGTGCAGGACTCGGAGAGACAGTCAGGAACCAGGAATAAGAGCATCAAAGGTACAGAGAACTCACTGAAGCAAGCAGACTTGTTGCAAAGTCAAAGAACAGGAAAAGGAAGCCTCCATATATACTCCCTGAGCTCTGAGGTCATCCAAGCAGCTGAAAGTAATTCCGGTGATGTGGGCTCTTTAAGAGACTGCAGGAGGCGCGGTCTCATGCCTAGGAGGGTGGTAACTTACTGGAACACGGAAATGCTGGCATGATGGAAATGAAACTGTAGAACTAGGGGTCATAAAATGAAACATCAAGGGGGATGATTTCGAACCAACATCAGGAAATAATTCTTCACAGGGAGGGTTGTGATGCCTGGAATGCCCTCCCAGAAGAAGTAGTGAGGTTGAAAACAGTAAATGATTTAAAAAAGGCATGGGATAAACATTGGAGATTCCTAGATGCTAGATATTGGAAATGGAAAAAGGGGTATATAGGGTTAACCGCACAGAGTGGCAGTTGCTACTTTTAACAGAAAGGTTAGGGGTAACTTACACATAATGGGTTATAATCCTTAATAGAAGGTTTGGGGTTAACTGCACAGAGAGACATTTATAGTCCTTAACATAAGCTCCCAGGAAATGTGCATGGCGTGTCCATTTCTACCATGAGTAACTTGCTGGGTAAACTGGATGGACCAATTGGTGTTTATCTGCCCTCATTTCTATTTTTTCTATTTTTATTTTATTTTAAAGACTTTCTCTAATCCGTACTATTTCACGCTGTCTCCTAATCCTACTGCAAAAGCTTCATTGAAATAAGTGAATTTCTCACAGAACTTTAGAAAAATAAAAATGCATTGCTCTTATTTATATTAAGTTTATATGGTGCATTTGTGCCATGGTCTTATTTATATTAAGTTTATATGGCACATTTGTGTCAATCTGCTTTCTAACACAGAATATTTTCTAGTGTTTATTTAATCATTAGAATGTACTGTATATATTAAAGTTCAAAATTAATTTGATTTAATCCATTTTTGTTATACATGTTTAAATGTTGTTTTTTAGTACTACAGTGTCATCTGGTACAAACTTCACTTGCTTGAAATACCATATTATATTTGTAGATACCCAAATGTAGAGTACTGTGCATAAACAGATTAGTTGACATGATAAGATACAAAGAATACTGTGAAATGCTGTATCAGGTTGCTCTATCCAGAAGTGCATTTTGCTGTAGGCAAAGCAACATCCAAATGCATTAGAATATGTCATTTCACATAATTCCTGCTGTGATACCATGACATTTTTTTTAGAATATGCATATCATTACTTTATTTAAAATATTGTACCTATCAAAAAGGATCTGTAGCAGATGTGTGCAATCAGACTTAAAGTAAACAAGGCTTACCCAAGTAAAAATCTAAACTTTAAGATTTTTGAAGAATGTTATCAAAAGCACAAAATACAGATAACATTGATTGATTGTCTTCTTTTTACTCTACACAGGCACTTATTGCTTCAAACTTCTATTTGCTTCCTCCAGAGATACCTTCTCAGTGGGAAGAGCTTTGCCTCCTAATTGGCTTCTAAAGCCTCATAATCATTTATTTTTCTGGCAAGAGCCTGAAGTTAGGCTCAGTCAATGACACATGACAATTTTTCATATGTGTTGGAATGGGGTGGGCCATCCTGCCCTTGCCCTACCAACTTTCCATCTGCTGGGGACAGGATTTTTAACTCTTTTTTGGCTGTCCACAGCTGGAAACAATTGAGGCAGGCCCAGTGCCAAGCTTTCCCTTTGAGAATTGGGTAAAGAAAAATATGCACCCAGACCCTTTACCTGTTATTTGTGTGGGCACATTTTACAGCAAAATTTTATAATTATGTGTACGCATGCAATTATAACTGTATGTGTACCCACGTAAGTATTAAGCTTTCTCTGATCCTGCCTCCAGGAATGCCTCCTGGCTCTGAGCATTAAAGTTGGTGTGTACTGTCACTGCACACATTCTTTTATGTGCAGATAGTGTAGGCAATTTTCAAATACTCCTTTTCCATGCACAAAACATTTTTTTTTGGTGTGGAAATCACTTAGGCCTGGATTCATCATTCTTCGCAGAATGTTGAATCCTGCGAAAACGGGGGGGCGGGCCTGTGAAAGCCCACAGCCTTCACACCATGGCAATATGCTGGCTGTCAGCTTTCGCACCAAATAGCGCCACAGTGAAAGGTGGTGCTATTTGGTGAACTACTGCCAACATTAATATTAGTAACATTGTCGCCGGCAGCAAAGCCCCCCTCCCCGCCCCGATTCCTCCCCTCCCTGCCCTGACTCCTCCCCTCCCCCTAATTTGCCCCGACTCCTCCCCTCCCCCTAATTCACATGAGATATGGCCTTATTGCATGCGTTAGTGCCCTTACACATGCGATAAAGCTTTAGAAAATAACCCCCTTAGAAAATTGTCCTTGGAATATATTGGCAAACATTTGTTCACAAACATTTTTATTTAAAAAAATAACATTTCATTTTGTGTGTGTTCATACTTTTTTTTTCCTTGCAAGTTATTTCCTGTGGAGAACTTTCTACATCGCCGAATGGGAACAAGATAGGTACTCAAACCACTTTTGGATCAACAGCAATATTCACTTGTGATGGAGGATTTATGTTGGTTGGATCAGCTGTAAGAGAATGCCTCTCATCTGGACTCTGGAGTGGAATGGAAACCAGATGTTTAGGTATGAAATTATTATAATTCAGCTGTTTTAGTTATTTTATATTAGAGATGTGCTTCGGGTAAAAATTTCATGTCAGGCTTCATTTCGGGGGCCCCCCGTGGGAATTTCATTTTTCCCCTGCTTCGGGTTTTTTTTTTCGGGGGCCCCAATTTTCGGGTTAGTGCACACTATCGGGAGTTAGTGCGCACTAATGGGAGTTAGCGCGAACTAACTCAAAAATGAAATTTTTTCCGAAATTTCAGAAAAAATGCAATTGTTTTTCGGTTCTCACAAACCATTCCAAATTAGGCAATTTTGTTGACATAATTCGGAAAAACGATTGCACATCCCTATTGTATATTGATAAAGACAACAATCGAGTCATTGTTTCTGCATTTAGCAGAATCGTGTTATAGAATCTTTTCCATGCTGGGCTGTTTTATGCAATGACTCCAGATCTACATCTGGAGACAGATTTTCTGTCTTTAATGAAAATGGAAACTTAGTTTTTAAGTCAAGCTTGTATTGGGATTTAAGAGTGCCAATCGTGTTTAGGTTAAATTATGCTTAACTATACATTTAGCTGTTGCTTAGATATTGAAAATTGTTCCCTTCTCATTCAGTTGGCTTTTAGATTCTAAAAGTTTTCCTATTTTATTTGGGCTATGAGGTTTTTGTTATCTAAAGTAGAAATAAAAAAATAAATTAATTTTTGATCACATGGAGTTTGTTTTATTATTTTGTAAATATGTATGTTATGTTTATTATATTGATCTTTACTATGTTAAAGCTGTTTCTAGTTATTTGATTTTTGATATATTTGGGTTTAATTTTAAAAATATTTTCACAAGTAAAATCAGCATATATGCATGTAAGTAGAAAGTACACTCATATGCTATTTTGGAAACATCAAGAGTATGCACAAACTTGTGTCACATGTAAATGTCAACAGGGACAAGAAGGTATTCAGAGGTATGTAGAAGTACATACACAAATTGATATTTTGTAATCGGTACATGCACATATATTACTCCTGCTAATTGAATCATAGAAATAAAATTGCATTTAGTTTTAGGCTGCAGCTTTTGGGTGGGAGGTCAGAGTTAGGTGTAGGTTGTTAGGGTGAAGTGCTGGAGGATCTGGGAAACTGGTAGAGGTGTGAATAAACTGGTCACTGCAAATAGAACAGATATTCAATGTTCAATTTAAGGTCTGGATTGTGTCAATATTTTGTTTGGTAGCCACTTACCAGATTCTCAGGAAAAACCAGAGAGAAGAAGAAACAGTTATTTATTTAACTTATACTTGAAAAGAAAGTTGTTTCTTAATCAACAATGAAAATATAAAATCACGTATTCATTAAAGAATGCAAATAATCTTTTTTCTACAATTATCTTTCTGACTTTTTTTTAACTGGAAATAGAAACAGAATTACATAATTGTCCAGTCCCTTTCCTTAGAGTTCAGACTTTTTGTTACTTGTAACTTTCTTCCTTGATAAGGGTCTAGATCCTGAAGTAATCTTCTTCTTTAGAGTACTCTTATGACTTCACAACTTTTAGCAGTCCATTACTCCATCTGAAAGGAAAGTTTACACAATTTAAATCCTGCAACCCATTCAGATTTCCACTGGCTTCTGGCTTATAGCTATGCTGTTGGTAGCACAGGTTTGCTACCTCCTTCCCACATTCCTGCTGGTTATGAAGTAGATATTCAGTCTTATCTGAGTTTGTAAATTAGCCAGATAAGACATATCTGGCAAACTTATATGAGATATTCAGAAGCATGGCTATGCTGCTGAATATCTATGTACAAAACACTTCTTAGACAGATAAATGTTATCTTGCTAAATTAAAACTGCTGTATGGCAGGTCTAAGATATTCCATTAAATGGATAAGTCCAATTATCATCTAAGTTATCCAACTAAGTACTGCCATTTTGTTAAGCCCATTGCCAAAATACCAGCTAAATTATATGGCTAAGTTGTGATCACTGAGCATAGCCAGATATTCAGTGTCTGCTACTTATCCGAGTAATTAGCTTTGAATATCAGGTTCCATGTGTATTTATTTGAAATGCAGTATCTCCAAGTACTGAGCATGTATATTGCTCTTTAGCATGGCTGCTGTAAAGCAACAGCATTCAACTAAGCATGCTTTATGCCCTTCTCTCTCTCAAGTCTTCTTAAAGAGAAACTCATTATGTAACTAAAATCCATGGGGTTACACAAGTACACAAACAATTAAGTATTTTCAGAAGCTACGCATGTGCATACTTGATAAAGTACACGCCTTTGCATATATCTCAAGGATTATTATATGCACATTAAAATTATTTTGCAAATAAAATATATGTACAGAATTTTTATAAACTGGGTAGAGGAAGCGTTTTCCTGCATTAAAAATATACGTGCATACTGAAACATACAAGTATATTTTTGAGGGCAGAAATGTTCAGTATTTTAAAAAATGAATTGCTAATACCATACAAGGCCAGATCTTAAAAAATACATGCGGGCATAGATTTGTTCGTGCAACCCGGTGCGAACAAATCTACGCCCAATTTTATAACATGCACGTGCAGCCGCGTGCATGTTATAAAATCCGGGGTCGGCATGCGCAAAGGGGTGCATATTTGTGCACCCTGCGCGCGCCGAGCCCTAGGGGAGCCCCAATGGCTTTCCCCGTTCCCCCACCTCCCCCTCCCTTCCCCTATCTAACCCACCCCCCAGCCCAACCTAAACCCCCCTACATTTGTTACATTAGTTACGCCTGCCCGAGGCAGGCGTAACTTGCGCGCACTGGCCAGTTGCAGGCGTGCCATGCCCTGGCACAAGCCGCTGTGCAGGAGCACTCGGCCATATCCCTGGACCGCCCCTGCCCTCCGCCCCTGCCCTCCGCCACACCCCCGGCCCCGGACCTCAGCCCGGCCCCGGACCTCCCCTTTTTCGAAGTCCTGGGACATACGCGTGTCCCAGGGCTTGCGCGCGTCACCAAGTCTATGCAAAATAGTCTCAGCGCGCGCAGGGGCAGATTTTCTCAGGTTACGCACGTAGCCTTTGAAAATCTGCCCCACAGTTTGTAAAAACTATCATAAATCTTCCTGTTCATATGGTGGCTTATTCAGATCTTTGGAATTTGAGCCTTTTAGGTTTTACTTATCTAATCATCTGTGATTCTATAAGATCCTGGAAGCTAGGTTAATAAATACTTTAAATAAATAAGGAGAGGACAATTTTCAAAGTCATTTCTGTGTATAAAACAGTACTTAAAGTAGGAAATAGGGTTTTTGAAAATTGCCTTGGTTGAAGATGGCAGACCTCATGCATCAACTAGAGAAGATTTTGGAGAGTGCTCATGAAAATCCAGCTGTCATGGTATATGTGGGCACTAATGACGTAGGAAGGTGAGGGAGGGAAGTTCTATAAATTAAATTTTAGCTTCTACTTTAAAAAGTTGAAATCCAAAACCTCCATTTTTGGAAATTCCCCCTGCTCCACATGCAAGATGCCAGAGACAGGCAGAACTCCTGAGTCTCAATGTGTGGATGAGACAATGGCTTTAGTTTTGTGAGGAATTGGGTAACATTTTGGGGAAGGGGAGTTTATCCCAGAAGGATAGGCTCCACCTTAACTGGAGTTGACACAGGCTGTTCACACTAACATTGAAATAGGAGATAGAGCAATTTTTAAACTAGAACATGAGGAAAAGTTGACTGTCACTCAGCAGTGTATGATTCAAAGGGAGGTATCTACTAAAATAACAGGAGTTGGACAACTCAACAGAGAGGTTCAAATAAAAGCATATTTAGCCCATTTGTATATATGTAAAGAACAGATTGAGTTAAAAGATTCCAAATTATCCCTGGCAAGTGCTAAGAATGTTGTATATACCAATAAATAATCTACCTTGAAATGTCTATATACTAATGCCAGAAGCCTAAAAAGTAAGATGGGAAAGGTAAAATGTATAGCTGTAGACATAATTGTCATCTCAGAGACTTGGAGGAAGGAGGACAATGAAGGAACAGTGCTATACAAGGGTATGAACATAATGTTTGGAATTATTAGGTAAGGGTTAGAAAATAAAATGGAGAATGTCATACTACCTCTAAATCACTCCATGGTGAAGCCACACACTGAGGCAGATTTTCAAAGGGGTACGCACGTAAGATACGTGCGTACCCCACGAAAACCTGCCCCAAGCTCCCCCTGCGCATGCCGATCCTATGTTGTATAGGCTGCCGGTGTGTGCAAAGCCCCGGGACATGCGTAAGTCCTGGGGCTTTCCTGGGGGGGCATGTTGGGGGCATGTCGGGGGGGGGGATGTTGCGACCGGCGCGTCATCGGGGCATTCCGGGGGCGGGGCCATGGGCATGGTTCCAGCCCGGGGGCGTGGCCACGGCCTCCGGGCCAGCCCCCGGACCGGAACATGGTGCGCCGGCAGCCAGCCCAACGCGCACAAGTTACGCCAGTCTCAGGCAGGCGTAACTTTTGCAATAAAGGTAGGGGGGGTTTAGATAGGGCTGGGGGGTGGGTTAGATAGGGGAAGGTGTGGGGGGTTGGAAGGAAAGTTCCCTCCGAGGCCGCTCCAATTTCGGAGCCGCCTCGGAGGGAATGGAGGCAGGCTGCGTGGCTCGGCACACGCAGGCTGCAGATTTTGCACTGCCTTGCACACGCCGACCCCGGATTTTAAAGGATACATGCGGCTACACACGTATCTATTAAAATCCGGTGTACTCTTGTTTGCGCCTGGTGCGCGAACAAAAGTACTCGCAGGCATACTCGAAAAAGCTATAACTGAACTGGAAATGGTACAGAGAAGGTTGACCAAAATTATAAAGGAGATGGAACAGCTCCCCTAACAGGAAAGGCTACAGAAGATAGGGCTCTTCAGCTTGTAGAAAAGATGGCTGAGGGAAAGAATGATGGAGGTCTATAAAATCATGAGTGAAATGGAATGGATAAATGTGAATTGGTTATTTAGTCTTTCAAATAAAACAGAAAATAAAGGGTACTCCATGAAGTTATTATATAGCACATTTAAAACAAATCCGAGAAAATCCTTTTTCACTCAATATAAAATGAATCTCTGTAATTCATTGCTGAAGGATAAGGTAAAGAAGCTTGCATAGCTGGGTTTAAAAAAGATTTTGACAAGTTTCTGGAGGAGATGTCCATAAACCACTATTAACCATATAGACATGAGAAATGCCAAACTTATCCCTGAGCATTAGCATCATGCTTGGGATCCTACCAGGTAGCTGTGACCTAATTTGGTCACTGTTTGAAACTAGATATGGACTTGATGGTTCCCCAGTCTGACCCAGTAAGGCAATTCATATGTTCTTATTTTCTTATGCCTATCCCATCTGCATATAAAGTTATGTGAAAAGTGCCATTACAAGCATGCTTATACACAGAAAAAGAACGACAATCCTGGTATGGGAGTAATAGCAGTTAGCAATTACACAAATACTTTTTTTTAAAATTTTATTTTTATCATATTTGAACAAAATCCAAGAAAAACAATTCTTGTTAAGAAAAGTGTAAATAACAAATAAATGCATCATATTGTATCACACATATGAAAAAAATAAGAAATACAGAAAAGTCTGCAAATATAGAGGGGGGAGGAGTCACAATTCAAAGGGAAAAGAAAAGCAAGAAGTAAAGGGGAAGCTCAAAGGTTCACTAGCCCTTAAATCTATCAAGGCAATTTACCCAAGGGGACCTAAGAGCATTAAGTAAAAATTCAAACATTTTCAGAGGGAGCCTTACCTGTGAGTAAAGCAGAAAAATGAGCAGGGTAAAAACAAAAAAAACATTATTAACATTTTGATATTTAACAAAACATTTAGCTGGATATTTTAAATGAAAGATTGCACCAATCTGTGTCACTTCAGGTTTTAACAATAAAAATTGCCTTCATCTGGAAAAATACATATTTATGATGGCAGAACAATTCATCTTTATGTTTGAAAAATAATTTACACACGTACTTTTAAGTGTCAAAAATACACATGTATATTTTCCAGAAAAGGTACACATGCATAATAGTGTGAACAGATCTATGTGTGTACATCTTCTGAATCAATTTTAAAATAAAGTTTTTCCTTTTGAAAATTGGCATGAAGCCTGCAGGTAAAAAAGAAGACTTTACACTTCTACATACAGTTTGAAAGTTGCCCCCATTAAGGTGATTTTTAAGACCTGCATGTGGGAGCACATGTGTGCACATTTGCCGGCTCGCACACATGGGTGTGGTGATTTTAAATATATGCATGTATATGTGTGTCTGTTATACAGTTGGCTATACCCGTGTACATGAACATAAAATTTTACACTGCTGCATGCATGTGCATACAAATGCCGCCTCGATCTCATAAGTGAAGGGGATTTTAGTGGATACATGTGCAGACGCAATTACCTGTTTACTCTGTTCATTCCCAGTTCACCCCAAGAAAGGAGAACTCTTCCTGAACCCCCTCGCTAACTTGCCTTCTTTTTACCCTATTACCCCTATCCTTAAATTCCACTGACTAGCCTATTTCTTTTGTTTCATGATTTACAAGCTATTCATAACAGAAGTAAAATTACACGGGTAGGGACCCTGATGCATGCTGGAGTGAATAAATACTTTCGCAGTAGTTTCATTCATATTTCCTGGAATGCCCATGCCCCTCCCATTCCCCACCCATTCCCCACCCAGACCATACCCAAGCCCCACCCCTTTTTTGAAAAAAAATGTACTCACATATCAGGAGATATGTGGGTACCCAGGTGCCTCTTAACATTCACATGGCGTGTACTTGGCTGATACACATACATATCTCCCATCTTTGCCACACGTAGGGCTTGTAAAATTCACCTGATTAAATATACCATCGGGTATATAAGCCTAAAATAGAATAGAATAGATTATGTTATTACCTGTATCTGACAGATATAATTGATGAGTGAAGGTAAGCGACTGGTATTTGGTGTGCAAGGAATTTGTTTTGTAATCAAGGGCATTTGGTATAAAGGAGAGACAGATCTTATCCAACCTGATCTGAATAAAAATTTAAATCAGCAAATAGCTGACTTAAATTACTTTGCTAATCAGAGCTAGCTTTGTCACATTTTGAATAAGTCTCAGATGGTTTCTTTTTCTTAGGAAGATATGAACAAATATATTGTAAATATGGTAACAGACTCAAAACTAGCATAAGTGTTAGCAGTAGCATCAATTGCCAAGGCTTCAACCCTGACTACTGGGTTGAAGCCCTGATGACTGACGCTACTGCTCAAAGATTTCAAACTTGTGCTTATTCAACCCCATTTTGTGTCTTTTTCAGGAAAAAAATGATTTATTTACATTTTCATATTCAGACTATTCACAGTAATTGAGTGTAGTACAGACTTTGACTATTTTTAATATAATTACTAATACATATAAAACTGCATCTGAACTAGTTCAGAAAGGGCTGAGTTGGTCAAGAAGTAGAGATTTGACCTGCGCCACAAGGGACCTGGAGTGACAGCTCATTCATGGCTTGCCCTGGTTTGGCTGTGATTATCTGAAATCTCCAGTATAGCAGGTCAGGATTTAATTAGAACCAATACACCCATTCATATTCCTCTTTACAGACAGTCATAAAACAGATTTTGTTGGGTGGAACAGTGAGTAATTACCCAGCCATATAGTTAAAAAGACGTTTTCTTTGCTATGTATCATTTCATAGGATCATAATCACAGGGCTGATTCTACCTGTTTTGCTGACTTGTACAAGCAATTATTGTGCTGTCCCCCCACCTCTGCCAGTCTGGCTCCAAACCTGGGAACGTTTGAGTTCTGCTCATCAAAGGGCTAGGATTAGAGAGGTGTGAGGGGGGCAGCTGCCCAGGGTGTTAAATCCAAGCAGTGCTGCTTTTACCTATGGACATAAGCAAACAAGTCTTTGGCCTGCTGACTCTATTGTCCGGTGCTTTGAATCTCAGGCAGCAGAGAATAGCCCTTTGCTTCCTGCTTCAGCTACCCACCTTTCCTCCTCCCCTCCCAAGGAACATGCAATGAGATGTGGGCAGAGAGAGCACAATGCAAGGCAAAGAATAACCCCCTGCTCTCTAATCCAAACCTTTCTTTTCTCTTCTTCCCCTCCCCTCCTGTCTACAAGGAACTGGATTTGGGTAGGTGGGGGAAGGGAAGCTAGCATATATAGCAGAACAAAGAATAATTCCGTTTTTTAATATTTCTATTTCAAATTGTGATCACTTATTTTGTATTTGGTGAAAATCTGTGTTCTATATGTGTGAAGGAAGTGAAGTTTTCTGTCAGTGCAGGTGTAGGCAATTCTGGTCCTGTAGTGGAACAAACAGGTCTAGTTTTTAGGACATCCACAGTGAATATGCATGAGATATATTTGCATACAATGTAGATAGTACATGCAGACATACCTCATGCACATTCATTGTGATTATCCCTAAACAATATCTGTTTGTGGCACTCCATGACTAGAATTGCCTACTCCTGTACTAGCATGAAGATTCTTGGTAGGGATCCATATCAATCCAGCTTGTTCTGTTTTCTCATTAGAAGATGTATTGGTGTTTTAGGGCCTGGTAGAATATTTGATTTATTGCTTTTTCATTAGGAATGTGAATTAATTTGAAACAAATGGATAATTAAAAAAAAAATGGACACTATTTATTTCCTTCATGGGTCCTCAAAACAAATGGAAGGGTTACCATTAATGAAACAAATATTATTTGTCCTATTCATTTCTGTTTCCCATTAATTTCTATGCCCGTTGAAGTCTATGGCTCTCTGCAACAAGTGCAAATAATTGAAGCAGCCGGCCCTTCTTTGAGTGAGTTCACTACCTTGCATGTTGGCAGGGAATCCGTATACAGAACAAATCACAGTGACATTTTTACTATCAAGCCTATCACTGCTATACAGTTACATTGACTCACTCCTACCATAAGGCCTGAAGTATGCCAGGATGCCAGGGTTTCTTTTTTGTGTGTGGAGTCTGTTAGCAGTCAGCCCTAGTGCATAGCATGTCACTGCAATAGCATATGTGTGTGTGTGTGTGTGTGTGTGTGAAAAGACAGATCTCAACACACACAGTAGAGTGGTATTGTGAGTGGTAGTACAATTATGGCACCAAAAAAGAAAAAAAATCATTTTATATCCAAACCCCCCCGTAGGCAGTACAAAATTCTATCATGTCAGGGAAAGGAAGAGGAAATAATTTTGTTGGCAGGGGCAGTACTACAATTTGGAGTGTCACATATAAATTGAAAAGGACTTTTTCAAGTCCAGAGTGTCAAGAAAGGAAGCCATCTCTAGCCAGAAGAAACTGAAATTAGAGAAGATGTTCCACTGCCACCTGTTCCTCTCCCTGTTAGAAACAGAGGAAAAGGTAGCAGAGCCAATCCAGGCAGACAATAGCAGGTACCATGGGTACCAGAACCAGAACACCCATAACCAGCAGCACATTTTTCATTAGTTACTGCCATGGAGGCAATTATGGCATTATTTGCATCAACTGATTCATAGGAAGAATCTTGTGTGGGATTCCATGAATCAGAAATTGAAGAGCTGCTACATGAAGAAAGTTGTGAAGAATTAGTTAGTAGCATCTTTGCTTCTACTTCAGTGATGGAGGCAAAGGAACCTGGGGATGGTGAGAAAGAGCAGGAGGAGTAGGTAGAGAGCATGAGTGATGCATCTGGCATTGTTCCCCAGGGTCCATTTTCTACCTCAACTCCAATGCCAGTATCTGCCCTAAAGGTTGTAGAGAAGGGCTGGTGGAAGAAATCCCTGATCTGGAAATACTTCAAAGTCTTGCTTAATATACTCACTATCTGAAGGATATTAGTTGAAGGAAGCAAATGGTGCATCTTACAAACACTGGTATGCATTATCACCTGGATAACAGAAACCATTATAACTGGCATTAGAGGAGGGTGGCAGTACTAGCCTGGAGACCCCTTCAGACACTTCAGGCAAAGGGGCTGAAAAGTGGATGACTTTTTCCCAAGCTGATCCCACTGCCCATTTGGCAGTCAGGTGGCAGGCAAGCAGCCCCCTTCCATGCATCTGAAGTAACAACTCATCATGGAAGAAATGGGACGGAGTTCAGTAGCACTGTTCTGTGGCTAGGGACAGGCAGCATCAACAGTTGTAATGAGGAGAATTGGAGAAATGATTGCCATTGATGACCAACCCTGCAGGTAGTGGAGAATGGGTGCTTTAAGCATCGTCTGCATGTGCTATCCCAGTATTACAAAGTCCCTTCTAGAACAATATTTAGTAGGAAGTTCATCCCCAGCCTGTGCAACCAGTGCCATAGTCACATCCAGGTACAGCTGGCTAAGGCAGAGGGGAGTAATGTGCATTTCACCAGCAATATCTGAACCACCACAAATGCTACATACACTTACCTCTCTCTGAAGGTACACTGGAAAAGCTGGCAAGGGTAGGCATCAGCTCTGGGGCATGCCAAAGTTATGTCTACCAACCAAATTCTATTCTATCTGGCTAAGTTAGCCAGGGAATGTTAGACTTCCTTTAAGTCTTGTGCATCCGAATAACTTGCCACTTAACAGGATATCTTCAAAAGATATCCAGTTAGGTGGTTATCCTGCTAAAAAAATAAAACTTTATTGATGGCCTTCTGGCCCAATTCCCACCCCTCCATCACAAAAGTCTGACACCCCCCCCCCCCAGCTAGCCAGGACTCTCCCCCCACCGACCCCTTGAAATTTAAAAATAAATCAGATATTGACCCCAATATACATACACCACAGTGTCTTGCATTTCCAGGTACTTCCCGCATATATTATCAGCGTAAATGTTCATTGCTTCTCAGTCATGCAATCACCTCTCTGAATACTGTCAACTGTTTCCTGAGAGAGTCAATCTGCAGACATCTTTCACAATGAACTGCTTCCTCCCTGTGGACCATGACATCTGTCTGGAAAGCAATAGAATTGGTAGCAGTGGCAATATCTTTGGTGATATGATATTTCCTGGCTAGCCTTCTGCTGTTCAGAGCTTCTTGTACCTATTTAAAGAAATGAGAAAGACCTACTAAAGTCCAGAATCTTTTTCTCAACTGTCCTGCAAGTAAAATTAGCTAGCCTATGGAATCTAACTTCTACCTGCACTCTCACAATCCATATTTGTAGCCCTACTTGCTTGCTTTCCTGTTGCTTTGAAATAAAATATGTCATATCTTATTTTTTCATACATTTGCTATCCCTCCCCTTCTCAGTACAAAGCAGTACTTTCTTCAACTGATGATAAGTAATTTATTCTAATCTATGATTATAATCTGCATACCTATGATTTCTAATAGATCTATTTCTATTAATTATGGTTAGAGTTAATTTTGCACTTATATATCTAAGATCGCTAAGAGATACTATTATATACATTATTATTCCAAAACCCAATTTTAATTTATAAAATGTGTTTTTGTATCCATTTGATGTGTACTCTATAAAGAATCCAGTAGCCTTGGCTATCAAAGATCAAACCAATTAAAAGTAATTACTTGAAGGATTTACTATGATATTGCAAACTGAGCTGCCCTAAACTTTACTTAAGTGTTCTGTTTGCAGAAATGACTAAAATTATCTAAACAATTTGCTTATGTTTCCATGCCAACCTTAACAGAAGGCATGGAGATTACTACCCTCAATCAATAGCCTTAATGCCATTGACGCAACTGCTCCATGTTTTTACGGCGGGGAGTCGGGGGGGGGGGAGAAGAAAAATGGAGGGGGGGAGAAAAGGGGAACTGGATACAGACAAAGAGCAACATGGATCTAGGATACTGACACACTGACATAAGGGAAAAGCACAGGATGGCTTCTATGGCCAAGTTCTAAAGCAAAGAACATCAAGCAGCTTTGTCTGAATTAACAAGAAGGTTCCTCACCCAGTAAAAATGTTGCTAGCAGTAATTTATGGGTTTGACAGTTGCTTGGTTTTGATTGAAGCTTGGCAATAACTGCACAAAGTGGCAGTTACTACCCTTGAGAGAAATTTGGGGGTATCCTGCATGAAGTAGCAGATATTACCATAAGAAGCTTGCTGGGCAGACTGTATGGCCCATCTGGTTCTTTTCTGCCATTTACTATGTTACTATGTAACCATTGTCAAGTTATTTATGGGGTCAATTTTCAAAGGGTTTAGGCTCATAACATTTGGAGTTAGGAACCTAAATTGGCCCTTTTGAAAATTTAACATGGATGAATGCTTGAATCATCAAAGTTTATCCTTTTCTTTATGAACATATTTATTAAAACTCTTATCCACACTCTCATTACCTCCCACTGAGACTACTTCAACTTGTTTCTCACTGAACCTTTTGTCTCTACTAGGGATGTGAATCATTTTTATAATGAATTAAAATATCATATGATATTTCTTAATTTGTTTTATATCGGGTAAAACAAGAAACAATCACATTTTCCCTGATTTTTCGTGAAAAAACGTTTTTCGGCTTAGGCGTGCTAATGGAAGTTAGTGTGCACTAACTCCCATTAGTGCGTACTAACAAAAAAACATTTATTTTTGTTATTTTTTGTTATTTTTTGTTATTTTTTGTTAGTGTGCTCTAAGCCGAAAAACTATTTTTTACAAAAAAATAAAATGCCAATCCGTGGGAAAATGAGATTTTCCCGCGGCCACACGAACCTGAAAGCGCAAACAATCTGCACCTGATGTTACGAATTGGAGAGTGGACCCTTGTTACAAGGTAGAGTCAGCACTACCAAGAAGGAAGTTAACCCTTGTCGGCTTCTACCGTCGGATGGCAAGGCCTGTAGGAGAAGCAGAACTGAAGACTTCACCCTGGAAGCTCGTGAAACCCCCCAGGCGGGGCCCATAGGGGCACGGCCGCTGGGACTTAGGAGACTCCTGAAGAATGAAGAAGGTCTGGATGCAGGCGCCTCCTGCAGGTCGTGGGTTCCAGACGGCTGGCACCTCCAGCAGATTGTGAGAAGTCCAGGAGTATAGCAGAAGAGTAGTCCTAGTCCAGTCCAAGGGTCGAAGTCCAGAGGAGGGTCGAAAGCCGGTCCAGAAGCAGACGGGAGAATGGTCCGAAGCTGATCCAGGAGCAGAGAATGAGAAGGGTCCAGAGCCAGTCCAAGTCGATACCAGAATACACCACCACCGGTCCGAAGTCAGGGGTCCAAGAATCAATCCACAGGAATAATCAGAAGCGGGACGAAGCACGGAACCAGGAACACCAACACAGGAACAGCACAGACCTCAATACCAAGGCAAGGTCTGAGAAGCAGACCTTGCCTTTAAATACAAAACCCTGGAGGAAGTGCCTCAGAAGGGAGCCACGACACTTCCTGTCGTGGCCCCTTTAAATCCTGTTTTCAGCCGCGCACGCGGCCCTAGAGCTGCTGAGAAGGGGGCGGAGTCACGGCGTGGAGCAGAGACCCGCGGCTGGCCAAGCAACGACCCAGGCCGCACGGAGAATGCAGTTAGAGGCTTCCTGCTCCTGCAGGAGCCTCAGCAGAGGCCCGACGCCGCGGGTGAGTGCTAGGTCCTGGCCGCGGACCGCCGCGGCCGGCGGCCATGACAGTCGGCCCCGATCGCGAACTGCCACAGCCGGTGGTCATAACACCTGATGCACATTCCTAGTCTCTACTACAATCAACTCAAAATTCAACTACATGACTGTCCTTCTGCTAATATCAGTACAGACTTTGTTATTCGAACAAGCCTTCCCATAACTACTCACTTCAGCCTTGGTTCTTATCCGCATCATGAGTACTCTATCCAACTTGAGGCCTTCATAGTCCTCCCCTATTTAATGGCCCTGCTTTTCGCCCAAGTTATACAGACCCAATTCTCTATACTTGCTTCACCCATTTTATGTTTATCCAGGTTACTTCTACCCTGTTCATTGTAAAACAAGACTTTGTCTCTGTTATTTTTTGCTGGTTGTAATGTAAACCGAAGTGATAATTAATCTTGTTAATTGAACCTAGGTATATAAAAAGTTATAAATAAATAAATAAATACACCCTATAACCCCTCTTCTCAAGTCACTGCATTTTCTCCCATTCCATACCCCCTTTTAGTTCAATAAATTTATTCAGCTATCTTTAGCTGTTGTGCATCAATCTTAAAGTTAACTGTATAAATTAACCAGAGATCATCAAATATAGGCTAACATATGGCTAACAGAGGGAAATAATTTGGTTCACCCCAGAAAGCTCCTAAAATATCCTTAAGTAATCATGCCAAATTGTATCCAAATAATGAATTAGCTTGATAATTTTAGACAGATAAATGGCAAAAAATATTCAAAATCCATCTTTAATTGAATAATAGGGATGTGCATTCACTAATGGACCCTTGAAATGAATGGAAAGGGCCAACAAATCAAACAAAACTTTTAGTTTCATTTGTTTATGTTTCCCATACAAGTTTGTAGCCCATTGAAACCTTCTGCAGTGAGACTAGTAGAGAAACCAAGAAATTCTTGAGTGAGTTAGTAGACAAGACAGAGCCGGAATTGGAGAAGAGGGCAAGTAGACAGGAGGGAGGATGAATCAAGGTGAAGTTGCCCTCATGCCCTGCTCCTAAGGTAGTTTTGCTTCCATAACCCAAATTCTACACATTAGTGATTTCATGTCACTCTGCCTTGATAGGGTATCACTTATGCTACACTTTGGGGGTCTTTCTGAAACTTAGCCTTTCTTGAATACCACAGACTTCATTCCTTGGGTACCTTTATTTCTCTCTGCCTTGCTATCTTAACCCAGACTCTTGCCTTGGGGTGTTCTTTATTAAAAAAAAAAAAGTTTTATATATTGCCTATAACAGAATATCTTGCCACTGAGTTTGGTTGCTTTTCACCTTTCATGGTGCTTTGGGGTCTTCATGCCACTCTTTCTACTGCTTTGTTTCCTCAGTCAGTTCCTGGGGTTTGGTTTTTTGTTTCTTTGTTTTTTACACTTTTGATGCTTTGTTCCCCTTTCATGGTGCTTAGGATGTTCATGCCACTCTTGGTGCTACTTTGTTCCATTTGTTCTCCCTTTTGAGGTATATTCCACTGGTATCTGTGACATGTTTTGAAGACTTTGGATGTTTTTGACCCCACTGCTGCTGCTTTCCTCCTCTGACAGTGCCTTGGAGAGTTCCTGCCACTGATTGTTCTTTTTTGCCTGTTTACAGTGCCTTAGGCTATTCCTACCACTTTTGGTGACACTTTGCCACAGTCTTGGTGCCTTGGAGTTCTCTTTTACCACCTTCTGATGTTGTCTACTTAAAGTTTCATTAAAATTGACTAGAATAACCCAGTTTTGAAAATCAGAATAGGATTCATGGCTTCCCCTTTTCATTTTAAAGAGAAACAAATGAAGCAACTAAACACTTTAATTTTTGTTTGAAACAAATGGAGGTTACCTACAAAACAAATGAACAAATTGAAATGAAAATGTTTCTGCACATTCCTACTGGGCAACTCACAAGTTATTCAACTAAATGCCTTTGAATATTGATCTCTTATTTGTCTGGTTTTTCTGTTTTGAATAGATTGTAAATTCTGTGGAGAAGAAATTCTCTTATTTGTAATTGTTAAGTGCTACATGCTTCTAGTAGCACTATAGAAATGAGAAGTAGTAGCAGTAGTAGTAGTTGCAATTTTGTATTTAGTCTGACATGAATCAACATATCTAGATGATGGGCAAACTTAAGATGATCATTTCACTATTCATATTAGTGTGTTAACTCTTTTTATATTAATTAGTTGTATCATGCTTATACAGATTTATGTTATCCATAAAATTACAAGATTTATTTGCAGTACATCCAAAGCTAAATCTGCAGCAAACACTTATTCCTTATTCCTATGCCTCCAGAAATCTGAACACATTAATACGATGCAATTAAGACTAATTAATTGAATCTTGTATGTCATCCTTCTGTAAAGCTGAAAACTTTGTATATAGCTTCTTTCCTTTTATTTTAAATGTTTTTTGCTTAAATCCTGTTTCTCAATAAATTGTAGTTATTTCCAAATAATATTGGATGGCAATGCCTAAAAATGTATGGCCTGATTTTAATAGGCCTGCGAGCTTAAAAAATGGGGGTTACGCATGTGGCCGGGCCCTGCATGCACTGTGCACATTTTACAAAGGGCTTGGCCATACGCGTAACCCCTGTTATATGTCAAAGTGTAACCCCTGTTATATGTCAAAAGTGTAACCCCTGTTACATGTCAAAGTCCTCCTACCATAGGATATATTATGTTAATATTCGCCTAGGATAAATCTCTGTTTTATGTCTCGCTACGATATTGTTTTTTCGTTGATTATTCTATTGCTCTCCAGTTATTACTTAAAATATCTTTTCTGTCTTCCATCTCCCATGTTCTCGCTCCCTGTTCAATGTAACTTTTTACCTTCTACTTAGTTGTTAATTGGTTTCCCCCCTGTTTTATTGTAAACCGGTACGATAGGACCTTGTCTTGAGTATCGGTATAGTAAAAGAATTTAAATAAATAAATAAATAAAATAAATAAAGTGCTGGGCCCAAAGAAAGGGGCGGGCTGGGATGTGTGGTCTAGGCGAGAAGGAGCAGGGTGGGGGGGGGGGCAGGCTCGGACAGTGCCATTAGCCGCTGTCCTGGGAAGCATGCACCAGCAGCCGGCTGGTGGGTGAAGTCTACTACTGATCTGAAGGAGAAGTAAGGTACAGAATAAAAAAAATTCTAGTTGCTAGGTCATGGAGGTCATGGAGGAGAGGGGAAAAGGTAGGAAGGTTTGTTTGGGGTATATAGAAGCTCCCTTCCAGTCCACTCCTTAACTTGAGCAGCCTGGGAAGGAACTGGGGAAGCCCCACTCATGACATTGTGTGTTGCTTTTTAAAATCCCGCCCTGCACGAACGAGTCACTGGCTGCCTGCACATGTGCACATGGATTTTGAAATCTGGCGTGCATGTGCATGCAAATATAGTATTTTATAATATGCATGCGGTGACACGTGCATGTTATAAAATCAGTGTGCCCATGTTCGCGCGCTAGGAACTGCATGCACATGGAGTTGTGCAGGTCTTAAAATCAACCCCTTAGAGAAAAAGGATAAACCTTATCTAGTGGTTTCAACATTCCTGACTGGAAGCTAGTTAATTATTTTTTTATGAAATATACCACAAGACGACAGGAAAATACATGTATGAAAATGAGAATAATAAATATCTCCAAGAAAAATCAATGGGTAAGAATTATGAACTATTCAGAGCTTTGATCATTTCAGTCTGAATTTCCCAGGGTATACAGCAGAGAGAAAGTGTTGGTCTTCCTGCTGGACTCTTTGTGATGAGATCTAGGTCATGGGTGTACTTTTCTGTTGACTTTTATGAAAATGTCATCAGCTTTCGTCACCCTTATTCCTCTATTCTTCTCAACCAATTCAAATTTCTGTGATGTGGCAGTGTAATTATTGATTAGTTTGAATTTTTTCTCTCATAATATCCTTGGCAGGTAAGGATAAGCAGGGATGTCTCCAGGTGGAGAATATTATGTTCTGGTGTTCTTCAGGGTAATCTCTGTCCCCAGCACTGTTTAATGTACAATAGGACAGTAACTTTAAAACAGGCGTGCAGGCACACATGTGTGTGCATACATTGGCCTGCGCCCTGGGACACAAGCAATTTAGAACATACGCACTAGGGATGTGCAGAGCAAAAGTTTAAGTTCATATGTCCATATGTCCAAAGGGGGTCCCATTTGCGGTCAATATGGACATAAACAGAATTCAATGAGTTGAGTATATGTCCATATGTGCAAATAAAAATTTAAACCCCTCACCCTCCTTAATCCCCCCCCCCCCAAGACTTACCACAACTCCCTGGTGGTCCAGCGGGGTCAGGATGCCATTTCTGACCAACTTTGCAAGGAGCACGTGATGTCGGCATCACGTCGGAGTGACGCGGCATCACGTGATTCCCCGCGGGGTCAGGAGGCCCCCCCAAGCTGGCCAAAAGTTCCTTTTGGGCCGAACAAGCGTTCCAGCGCGAACCCGCGGGGAATCACGTGACGCCGCATCACTCCGACATGGCGCCGACGTCACGTGCTCCTCGGAAAGGCTTTCCGAAATGGCGTCCTCACTCCTCGCTGGATCACCAGGGAGTTGTGGTAAGTCTTTGGGGGGGGATTAAGGAAGGTGAGGGGTTTAAATTTTTATTTTGGATCAACAATCGCGATTTCCAACTTATTCAACATAGCTATGTTGAATAAGTTGGAAATCCGATCGTTTATGTCTTATCACTTTTTTAAGTTAAAAAAAAAAATAAGTAGCGTTTTACATTTATGTTCAATACGAATGCACACCCCTAATACGCACATGAATATGCATGCATGTTATAAAATAGCCAAAATGTATACTCAAGTGCACACAATTCTAAGTGGATGCATGCCTATGCATGCACATGCCACTTCAACCTCATTAGTGGGGGTGATTTTAAAAGATATGCGTGCTGATGCCATTACCAGTTTCCCCACTTTGTTCCCAGTTCACCCAGGTAAGGAATAGGACTCCCAAACCCTTCCAGTTTAATAGTCTCCCTTCTCCCCTGTTAGCCCTGACCCAGTATATCTTGCAAGAATGGATCTCAGATACCCCACCCTCCTTTACTGCAACTTAAAAGGTCTCCCCCAATCCTCAAGAATTGCTTTGCAGCCAGTTCAGAGCAGAGTGGCCCTCATCCTTTCAGGAAGCAGATACAGGTACACATTAACCTAGTCTTGGAAAGATTCCATTAGTTACCTGTTTGCTTTGAATTTCTTGCTTTAGTTTTTGATTTAAAATTTTTGTTTTAACGTTCAAGGCCATTCAGAGAGATGCCTCTTTGTATTTGAAATCTCTGCTCCAAAAACATGATGTTACTTCAGAGAAATTGATTCTCTGTTTGCCATCAAAAATAGAGGCTTGCTAATTGAGACAAGCTACAATTCATTTCTACTGCTGGGCCATAATGGTGGCACCACCTCCCTCTTGACCTCTAGGAAGAAAAGGACTATTTGTCTTTCAGGAAAAATCGAAAGAGGACCCTCTGTTTGGAAGCTTATCCCCAATGAATTGTGGATATTGTTTGTCAGACGACAAGCAATTTTTGGGTTATATATGACCTAGATTTGATAACAAAATGATTTTTACAATTTGCATTGTTTTATCTGTAAGGATTGAGTTGTTTTTTTTTTTTTTGTGTATAGTGCCTTTTACCTTGTGCTTTCTGCAGTCATTTATTTAGTATATTCATACTTAATATACCACCTAAAACAAGTTCACTCAAACAGTTTACAATAAAAGCATTCATGAAATCGTAGCAAAATACATAAAGCCAGAATATGCAATCCTGTTACATATCTTAACCTCTTCTGTTGGAAAGTCATTCCATAAATAAATAATGAGGTGGCTTGAGCCCCGCAGAACTATTTGTAGAAACTGTTATAATTAAATTGCTCAGTCACCCAAAAACTGAAAAATACTGAGCAATTCAGCCAGGACTTTGAAAGGCTCTTGCACTTCGCTTGCTAACATACATCAGATTCAAAGTAGTAAAAACCCAAACAATCATGTCTTGAGTCTAATCATATTATGTCTTTGTGCCTGTCATAGAAGAGCAGCTGATACACAGGGAAGACAACTTTCATACCAGTGCTGGGTGCACATCGGCAAGTGTATGCTGGCTCGTAATAATGGATGTGGCTATTTTAGAACATACATGCGTATATGCATGCATGGTATAAAATAGGCTGTACGTGCAATTTTATATGGATGAGTACCATCTCTATGTCTAAGTGGTAGGATTTTGGTAGATACATGCACCAACCCAATTACCAGTTTCCCCAGTCATTCCCAGTTTGACCAGTTAAAGGATAGGACTTCCTAACCCCCTTAGTTAATAAGCATCCCTTTTACCATTTTATCCCCAACCCTTAAAACCTCATTAACTAGCTACATTTTTTTTTTGTTTTATTAGTTACAAACCATCCATAACAGAAGTAAAGTTGCAAGGATAGTGACCCTGGTGCATGCTGGTGTATATAAATACTAGGGATGTGAATCGTGTCCTCGATCGTCTTAACGATCGATTTCGGCTGGGAGGGGGAGGGAATCGTATTGTTGCCGTTTGGGGGGGTAAAATATCGTGAAAAATCGTGAAAAATCGTTAAAAAATCGAAAAATCGAAAAATCGAAAAACCGGCACACTAAAACCCCCTAAAACCCACCCCCGACCCTTTAAATTAAATCCCCCACCCTCCCGAACCCCCCCCAAATAACTTAAATAACCTGCGGGTCCAGCGGCGGTCCGGAACGGCAGCGGTCCGGAACGGGCTCCTGCTCCTGCATCTTGTCGTCTTCGGCCGGCGCCATTTTCCAAAATGGCGCCGAAAAATGGCGGCGGCCATAGACAAAAAAGATTGGACGGCAGGAGGTCCTTCCGGACCCCCGCTGGACTTTTGGCAAGTCTCGTGGGGGTCAGGAGGCCCCCCACAAGCTGGCCAAAAGTTCCTGGAGGTCCAGCGGGGGTCAGGGAGCGATTTCCCGCCGCGAATCGTTTTCGTACGGAAAATGGCGCCGGCCATACGCGTATGGCCGGCGCCATTTTCCGTACGGAAAATGGCGCCGGCAGGAGATCGACTGCAGGAGGTCGTTCAGCGAGGGTTCCGGCGCCTCGCTGAACGACCTCCTGCAGTCGATCTCCTGCCGGCGCCATTTTCCGTACGGAAAATGGCGCCGGCCATACGCGTATGGCCGGCGCCATTTTCCGTACGAAAACGATTCGCGGCGGGAAATCGCTCCCTGACCCCCGCTGGACCTCCAGGAACTTTTGGCCAGCTTGTGGGGGGCCTCCTGACCCCCACGAGACTTGCCAAAAGTCCAGCGGGGGTCCGGAAGGACCTCCTGCCGTCCAATCTTTTTCATCTATGGCCGCCGCCATTTTTCGGCGCCATTTTGGAAAATGGCGCCGGCCGAAGATGACAAGATGCAGGAGCAGGAGCCCGTTCCGGACCGCTGCCGTTCCGGACCGCCGCTGGACCCGCAGGTTATTTAAGTTATTTGGGGGGGGGTTCGGGAGGGTGGGGGATTTAATTTAAAGGGTCGGGGGTGGGTTTTAGGGGGTTTTAATGTGCCGGCTCACGATTCTAACGATTTATAACGATAAATCGTTAGAATCTGTATTGTATTGTGTTCCATAACGGTTTAAGACGATATTAAAATTATCGGACGATAATTTTAATCGTCCTAAAACGATTCACATCCCTAATAAATACTTACTCGCTGATTTCATTCATATTGCCAGGAACACCCATGCCCCGCCCACACTATGCTCATTCTCCACCACTTTTCAGTAAAACAATTTTGTGGACGTACTCGCATGCTTTTTAAAATCCACACGGCATGCACTGGACTGACTTCTGTGCATATCTCCTGGCTTCAGTGCATAGGGCTTTCAAAATTCACCCTTAATGATTTTAATGATTCTGAGATCCCTGCAGATTTCTACAACATGGCTGCCTCAGGCTATCATTCAATCATTTGGCTGCATTATGCTTTAGAACACATGATTTTAAGAGGCAATGAGGCTGGGATTTGGGGAGAAGAGCAGTTAGAAAAAGAAAGATTAAACAGCAGACGTGTTAACTTAGACTTAGCTCCAGTAGGTCTGCTGGCCCCTATAGAGGTTTTCTCAGTGATAATCATATTTAGAATGGTCACCAAAATATAGACAGGCAGCTTGAGATGTGCTACATAGGAAGTGCTGTGCCATTTCTGTGATTGCTGTGGACATAATTTGCATGAGATAAAAGCCTCTGGAGTGAAGATCAGAACAGTATCTGCTAGTACTTGGGAGCATGAGTATTTCTTTTCAGACATACACAGGGAAAGAGTTTGTATACTCAGTCTTGCACTGATTTCTGAGCTGCAAACTCACTACAGTGATATTCATCAACATTTTAGAGATAGTTATTTATCTGTCTCACATGTAAGCCTCTGGACAGAATCACAGTCCAATGCTCTAGTACCATCCTGTTCTTTTACCTCATTAAAGGTATAACCTAGCCTGGAGATCTTTTATACAGTGATTCTGTTTTGTTTCAGTGTTAACCCTTGAATCTCTGGACCTATCACCATACCCCAGTGACAGGACATCTCTGCTTATCCCAGTTGAACCTGTTAGGTACTTCACTGTTTTCTATTGACCTCAAAGGGTATTTCTTATGGCTACCTACTTTGAGGGTTAAGAAACATTAATCATCACATTACATATCTATAGCAGGCCAGGGTACAGTTATATTAGTCAATGCCTGTATATTACTGTGCCCAGTGATTAGAGCAGTGTTATATCCAGGGTTATAGTAGACTCAGTTATAATTTAAAAGTATCTTAGACCTTGGTATCATTAAATATAAAGTTATATATTATTCATAGTTTATTATTCTATCAGAATATTATTATAAAATTGGTTCAAACAGATTATGAATGTTTGCACTTGTATATGTTTTTAACTTTTTTTGCACAGTTTTCTTACTGCAGTTCTGGTTTCTGCAACCATAAAAACAGTGCTGTTTTACTTTGGTGTGTTTGTTGGTTCACAGAGACAGTTCCCTCAGAAATCTATGCACAGAGGGGGAATCCATTACCCCTGGGTGGGGCTACATGTGATTTTTAGAATATTCTTTTTTATTGTATTCTTAAGATAGAAAGTTTTACTTGAATCGGTGGAATAAAGTTTTCACTAAATAAATAAGGGCCTGATTTTAAAAAGCATTTACTGGAGTAAAATTGGGTTTTACTCCAGTAAATGCACTTTAGTTATTGAAGTAGGCTTTTAAACATTGCTATAATATATGCCATTGAATTGTCCATAGGATTTACTAACGTAAGTGCACATGTCTTTTGAAAATTGCTGCAATAGATTAGATATTACATTTATGCACATAACTCCTTTTGGAAATTACCCCCTAAAAAGAATAGAATAACCCCCTGAAAAAGACAAGTACTTAAGTCTTTTACAAGCAGAATTAAGACCTCTGTTTTGTGAAAGTTTGAGATATATAAAAAGATTATATACAAATGAGGCTGGTTTTTCCCTCTGACCTGACCATGATAGTTTCTTTCAGCATGAGAAAATAATGTTACAGGCTGAGAGTTTTCAAATATCCTTCATTTATGCATTTCATGAATTTTGCAAAATAGAGGCCCAAATGAATTTCATCATCAACACCTAATGTTTCTTTAATGATTTCAATTTAGGTTTTTTCCCCTGTTTCTGAGATAAGCTTTTATCTCAGTGACAACTATTAAATTGCTAATGGGTGGCATATGAGATGTTTAATAAGCATGCTTTTATTGATCCTGTAATTGCAACATTATGTAATGATATCTGTAAAATTATTATTACATTTGAAAAGATGGATACTGAAATAATTGCTGCAATATTGTCCTCCTGTTGATTTTGCTGAAGACATATGAAACTTATTAATAATATTCCTACATAATTATTGTACACATTTATAGATTATTTCTTTGACATTTTTAATCTCTATGAGCTATGGGCATATGATAATCAGATGGGAAGCTTTAGTGATATCCTCGTCTCACCCCCAATTAAGGAAAATAAAATATAGGTTGGATACACTTATGAATTCACACTTACTCATCCCTGTAAGAAAGAATTTTTCAAAAGTGTGCATAACTTCTCCCATGAGCATAAGTAGATGTGCCTAAAGTTATGCCTAAACAGAAGCTGCATTTACCTCCGCCCTGAAAGTACATGTATATGTTTCAGTATGCACACAATTTTTTATTTAGGGATCCACATAGTTTGCACACCTAATTTATAAAATGAATGTGTATATTTTACGGGAAAAATAATTGTAACCTGTGCACATAATAGCACCTAAGTGAGAAGGCAGGCTTTTTATAGAGTTGGCAGAGGCATGCACATGTACACTTGCCCTAGACCCCACCTAAAAAGTGCAGACGGGAGAGAGTTCAGATTTAATTTCTGATACTTGACAGAGGTATGTATATACTATGCTTCATATTTTCTGGCCCCACTCTAGAACATCCTCACAACACCCCCTTTCTTTATGCATACTTACTGTGTGGCAGTGAAAGAGCACATGCACTTGCAGCTTTCTGACCATTTGCTTGGCCTGCACTAAGACTACTTACTAGGGATGTGAATCGTTTTTCAACGATTAAAATTATCGTCCGATAATGTTAATATCGTCTTAAATCGTTATAGAACACGATACAATAGAAATTCTAACGATTTATCGTTAAAAATCGTTAAATCGTGTTAGTGCGCACTAACGGGAGTTAGTGCGCACTAACTCGATTTAGTGCGCACTAACTGAAAATGATACAAATAAACACTTTCCAGGTCACTGAAGGTCAGTTAGGAATGAATATGTGTTCCTATTGGCTGGCTGCCCTCTTATCTATTGATGTTACCAAGGTTACCACTGAGGTGATGGTTGGGGGGATGGGAAATGGAACTGGAAACTAACGAACACCAACAGAAAATGAAACAAAGTGTTCACACTTCCCAGGTCAGTAAAGGTCACTTAGGAATGAATATGTATTCCTATTGGCTGGCTGTGCTCTTATCTATTGATGTTACCAAGGCTAACACTGAGGTAATGGTTGGGGGGATGTGAAATGGAAACAGTTGGAAGCTTGACAAAAAAAGTAATGTAATGATCAGCACTCACGTGACTAGAACTTGTTTGTTTATTATTTTTGTTAGCAGGCACCTGAAATGCTAGTGCATGTTGAATTTGCCAATCACTGTGCATTTTAGAAAGGTGGTCCTGGCTGGAACTGTACACAGTTCAAATATATGTAATTGATTGTTGGTAAGTGTAGATTTTAAGTGATTTTCCTGCACACAGTGCCCTATCCCTGATACCAGGATGTGTGCAAGAAGATCCCAACACCCCCGGTATCAGGAATAGGGCACTGTGTGCAGGAAGATCACAATACCCCTGGTATCAGGGTTAGGGCACAAGTTCTAGTCACATTGACTGATCACATTACTTGTTTTGTCAAGCTACCAACTGTTTCCATTTCCCATCCCCCATATACTGTCAGTGGGAAGCTTGGTAACATGAATAAATAAGAGGGCAGCCAATAGGAATACATATTCATTCCTAAACTGACCTTAACTGACCTGAAAAGTGTCAAATTGTATCATTTTCAGTTAGTGCGCACTAACTCTCCGTTAGTGCGCACTAACTCCCGTTAGTGCGCACTAACTCGAGTTAGTGCGCACTAATCGGAAAAAACGATTTTTAACGATTTTTTAACTAAAAAATCGTGCCTAACACGATTTTCTTGCCCTGCCACACAATTTCTATCGTTAAGATGATATGGAAAACGATTCACCTCCCTACTACTTACGCATGTAAATGCCAATTGTACATGCACACATGCCACGTAGGTCTATGAAAATTCACCACTAAAAGTTAATAATGTTTGTGTATTGGGGGGGGGGGGGGGGTTGAGAGAGAGGGTAGTTATGTTCTTTAAATGAAGTGTCATTTTCTGCAAAATACTGTTAGGGTTCACCACTCTTCTGTTTCTGTCCTCTATATAGAAACATAGAAATGACGGCAGAAAAGGACCAAACAGTCCATCCAGTCTTCCCAGGAAGCTTATAATAGCATCTGCCACGCCATACAAGTCACTTCCATAATTAGTTTCCCAAACCATCAGAGTCAAACTCCCTGTTACTTCCTGCCTTTAAAGCAGATAGAGATAGTATTGTTGGAGTTGCATCAACAGTATCAGGCTTATTGGTTAAGGCTAACAACAGCCGCAACAGCTAGTTACCCCCATTCTTATTTGTTTTCCCAGACCATAACATTCAAAGTTCTTGTTGGTTGCTGTCTGAATCTTACTCCCTTTTCTTCTTTTCCCCCTGCTGTTGAAGCAGAGAGCAATATGAAGGCCTATTGGTTAAGGGTAATAACTGCCACACTAGCAAGTTACCCCCATGCACTCTTTTCTTCATTTCCATCCTCTGGCCTTTATGGAACCACAGTGTTTATCCCATGCCCCTTTGAAATCTTTCACCATTTTTGTCTTCACCACCTCCTCTGGAAAGGCATTCCAGGCATCCACCACCCTCTCCATGAAGAAATATTTCCTTACATTGGTTGTGATCCGTCCTTCCTGGAGTTTCATTTCATGACCCCTAGTTCTACTGGTTTCTTTCCAGTGGAGAAGGATTGTCGATAGTGCATCATTAAAACCTTTCAGGTATCTGAGGGTCTGTATCATATCTCCCCTGCACCTCCTCTTATTTAGGTTATATATATTTAGGTCTTCGATCTCTCCTCATTAGTCATTTGATGGAGATCCCCCACCATTTTTGTCACCTTTCTCTGGACTGCCTCCATTTTGTCTCTGTCTCTTACGAGATGTGGCCTCCAGAACTGAACACAATAATCCAGGTGAGGTCTCACCAAGGACCTGTAACTCCTTTTTCATAATGGTTCTCTCTGTGCAGCCCAGCATTCTTCTGGCTTTAGCTATGTCTAGCTATTTTTTATTTATTAGTTTGTAAATTCTTATTGATTTTAATTCTTTAACATTTTGTGACTTGGCGCCTATATCCTGCAGAAAGAGTGCTAGATTTAAACTTTGAGAGCAGGTGGCTAAGTTATTTACAGCATAGCCTTGGTGGAATATGCTCTGGTAGAGGCACATCTTTGATTTATTTTTACTTTATTAGACTTCTCTACTTTGTTCTTAATATGAAGATTTGCATGATTATTATTGGTATTGTTTCAGATCCTTAGCTGAAATGGATTACCATTTGTAATGTTCTAGAACTACATTGATTTCTGACCTCCTGTTGGTTATCAGTAAATAATTTACACATAGTACCTTAATGTTATCCCTAACATTCACTCAAGGTTAACCCCATAGCCACTCAGAAGGTCCAGCCAAGCACTGTCCAGGCCTGACTGCAACTGTTCACATGCCCCTACACTGGCAACCTTCTGCCTACCATCTGGGTTACCATTTGCCTTTGAGCAAGCATCATATCCGCTAGCTATTCACTGGTGGTTTTTAGAAATACTGAGACCCACACAATCTATTGGCCACATGGTTCTAGAAATGGACCTATAGACTAAATACAACAAAATACTGGGCTCATGAATCTCAGGACAGAGATAATAAACTAAAGAAAATATTAACAAATAGCAAGACCAGTGAAAAGAAAAAGATTTAAATTAAAAACAGCTACAGGTAAAATAATAATGATTCATATAATTAATACTAACTAAACAATTTTCACTGTACTTTACAGTGCCTGAGGAGATTCAGGAAAACCTCATCTCCCAGGGATGTGTATATCTGGGACAGGGACTTGGCACATATCTGGTTCCTCTACATTCTTAGCCAAGACTGAGATTTCTTGCAAATTCTGAGTTAAGTCACTCTGAGGCTAGTACTGTACAACCAATAAAAGCCCAAGGCATTGGTTTCCTAACCACACTGTAGAACACAGCAGGAGTTAGGCTAACACTGGCTTGTCAGTTCGAGGATTGCAAGGAAAAAAATGAAATGGTCTTATTTATGTATTTATTTATTTTCTTACTTACTTGATTTTGATTCTGCCTTTCAGAAACTTCAAAGATGATTATACTCAGGTACTGTAGGTCTCAAAGGGACAAAGATTACCATTGCATCACAGGTGCAAATTGTTGGCACATATTTGTGGACATTTTAAAGATGCTAAAACTATTACATACTTGAAATGAATTATCTGCTCCAGTTTATTTGAGCATGGAGCAACAAAACAATGATTGAAAAACATCCCAAAACTACAATAACTAAGAAAATGCCAGAAAGCAAGATTAAATGAAGCATACCTTTTGCCTTCTATTTTATGTCTATTTTATATTGTTTTTTATGACTCTTCTGTTCTATGAATTATGGATGTTTTTTATGTACCCCAGCATGAACTGTGCAGTAAGCAGGTTATAAATTTTTAAATAATAATAAAATTTTAGTTTGTTGCAGCACATAACTTGATAATTTTATGAAATATAACCATGCTAATTATTAATTCTCCTTTTTCCTCTTTTACTTATATAATTTATTTCTTCCTCTTTTTTTTTTTTGTTGAAGCTATTTTTTCTTATTGTTGCGCTTGGAGGTGGACCCTTGTCCTGGAGCAGTGAGGAACGGTTCCCTAGTAGGGACAAGGAAGCACCTGCCCCCAGGGGGCAGAGCACAGGAGGAGACAGAAGATGGAATGAGCTTCACCACTGGAAGCTTGCGGTCCCACTGGGTGGAGCCCATAGGGACCCAGGCTGCTTGGACTAAGGTGGGCGTCACAGGGTCTCCCAGAGAGGTAGTAGAGAGGCGTGCCCACAAACAGCAAGGGAGCACGGTCGGTCTCTAGGCTGTAGGCCTGGAGGGTCAAAGAAGGCCAGAACAGCATAGGCGATGACAAGGCAAGGCACAAAGCCAGAATCAAGAGATGTGGTCAATGGCAGCTGGGGTCAGGTTCCAAGGATCAATCTGAGGAGTGTCAGCCAAAGCAAGGATCAGAAACCAGGATTCAGTCTGAGAGTCAATGAAGCAGGGGTCAGGTTCCAGAGGTCAGATGAGGTCGCGAAGGCAGGCAAAGGTCAAGATCCAGGCAGCGAGCAGAATGGTCAATGGAGCAGACAGGGATCAGTACTAGAGAGTCACTCCAAAGGTACTACCTGGGAAGACAGGACAGACAGACGCAGGAACAGAAGGACGATGGAACAGAAGGGCGCTTGAACAGTAGGACACTGGAACAAGGCTGGAACAAGACTGTGATCGCGGAGGCAAACTAATACACATACAGTACTGACCCGATTACCAAGGCAAGGAAGTGCAGACAGGAACTTCCATATGAAACACGTTCAATCAGTGCGCACCATGGAGCTAGGACCCACCCCTGGCTCTACAAGAGGCTGGGCAGTCTGCGTGCATGCATGTAGGGGCGTGGCCAACGCCACTGAGAACGCTGAGCTCCTGCGTGAAACCTGGTGCGCAGTGGAAGGCATGGCAACTGCCACTGCGGGATGCCGAAGCCTGGAGGAGCTTGGGCTGCCACTGGGGAGGCCAACCTTTGACCTGTAGAGGAGCTAGCAAGGTGAGCAGGCCCGTGCATGGGCCGAGCGCAGACGGGGCACCCAACATTCCCCCCCCCCCCCCTTCTAGGCCTTCCTCTACTTGGCCGTGGCTTTTCAGGATGGGTTCTGTGGAATATCCTGAGGAGTTCTTTATAAAGAATGTGATGGGATAAGAGGTATTCCCATCTACCTCGATGCCGATGGACGTCGAGGACCTCTCTTACCTGGAGTGTTGAATCTGGTTCAGGAGAGACCCACAGAGGAGAAGGATCTCTGCAAGAGGGCCAGGAGAAAACCAATGGCTTCAAGAGAGAGATATGGAAATTGTTGTGGATGCCTATGGCATGAGGTAGTTGAAGCTGGTAAGGCACTGCTCCCACTGTTTGAAGAACTGGAAACAGGCCGATGAACTTGGGAGCCAGACGATGAGAAGGGTGTCTCAACCTTATATGTCGGGTGCTTAACCACACCTTCTGACCAGGATGGAAGAGTGGAGCGGGTCGTCTGTGGGATTCAGAAGTGCGCTTGAAGTGCTCGGCAGCCTGAATAAGGTGTTCTTTGACTTGATTTCACACCTGGAGAATGGTGTGGGCCATGAATTGCACAGCTTGAGAGGGAATGGTGAGAGGACCTGGAAGTAGCAACCGAGGTTGTCATCCAAATACCATGGAGAACGGTGATACATTGGTGGCAGCAGCGACGTGGGTATTATGCGACAACTCGGCCCATGGTAAGAGATCGGACCAGTTATCCTGCTGGTCATTCACGCAGGAATGAAGAAATGTTTTCAAGGTCCGGTTGGTTTTTTCAGCTTGACCGTTGGCCTGTGGGTGATAGGCTGATGTGAAATTGAAGGCAATGTTGAACTTTTTGCATAGAGAGCGCCAGTACCTGGCTGCAAGCTGCGGTCCTCGGTCGGATATGATTTCCTTTGGAAGTCCATGGAGATGGAAGATATGTTTTAGAAACAACTTGGCTAATTCTGGGGCCAATGGGAGGTCCGGCAAGGGAATAAAGTGACCCAGTTTTTAAAAACAGTCGATGATGACCCAGATTACAATATTGTTATGGGACGGAGGCATATCTGTGATGAAGTCCGTTGAGATGCTGGCCCATGGCTCGGTAGCTGCTGGAAGCGGTTGGAGTAGGCCCCAAGGCCGTCTGGTAGGTGGCTTCTGTTGGGCATAGACGGGACATGAATCTACATAGTTACGAGAGTCTTGCACCTTGTTGGGTCACCAGTAATATCTGCGCAACATCTCTAGGGCCTGGTACAACCCGGGTGTCCTGCAAACTTGGAATCATGAGCCCATTTCAGATCTCCCAACTAGCACAGTAGTTGTCACGGCAAGAGATATGCAGGCAGGATCTATGATGTGTCTAGAAACATCAAGGACATCCTCTGGTTCAAAGGATCTTGACAGTGCATCAGCACAGAGGTTCTTGGAAGCCGGGCGGTATCAAAGTTCGTATTAGAACCATTCAAAGAAGATTGCCCATTGGGCTTGTCTAGGGTTGAAGAGTTGAGCCTCTTTAAGGTGCTCAAGATTCTTATTATTAGTGAAAATGGTAAATTTATGTTGCTTCCCTTCTAACCAGGGGTGCCACTCTTGGAGCTCCAGCTTGACAGCTAGAAGTTCTTGGTCACCAACTGTGTAGTGCTGATCTGTAGGAGAGAACTTGTGTGAATAGAATGAACAAGGTATCAATTTACCCTTTGGAGAAAACTGGCTTAAGATAGCCCCCACTCCAATTGCAGAGGCGTCGACATCTACGATGAATGGATGACTTGGGTCTGGGTGCTGTAGACAAGGACCAGAACAGAATTCTTCTTTTATCATCTGAAAGGCGGCTTGTGCTTTGGGAGTCCACACATGAGTCTTAGCCCCTTTCTTGGTCATGGCAGTAAGCAGAGCAGCTAATTGGCAAAGAAGCTCCTATAATAGTAAAGCCAAGGAAATGTTGTAAGGCCCTTAGGCCTACTGGCTGGGGCAAGTCCCGGATCCCATGGACTTTATCTGGATCCATGGAGAACCCTCGACTGGATATGATGTCAAAGAGACACTTTTCTAACTTGGCATAGAGATGATTTTCTCTTAGACATTGGAGGATAATTTTAACATGATCTCGGTGGGATTCAAGGTCTTTTGAAAAGATCAAGATGTTGTCAAGGTAGACGACTATGTATGAGTACAAGAGGTCTGGAGGATTTCGTTCATAAGGCGTTGAAAGACCGCTGGTGCATTGCACAACCCAAAAGGCATCACGGTGTATTCATAGTGACCATCCCTCATGTTGAATGTGGTCTTCCAGATATCTTCAGGTTGGATGCGTACCAGATTGTACGCACCCCTCATATCCAACTTGGTAAAGATCTGTGCCCCTTGAAGGTGGTCAACAGCTCACTGATAAGGGGCAATGGGTGCCGGTCTTTTTGGCTTATGGTGTTGCACCCTTTGTAGTCAATACAAGGGCATAGACCGCCATCCTTTTTCTTGATGAAGAAAAAGCCCCCTCCAGCTGGAGAGTTGGAAGGTCTAATAAACCCTTTCTCTAAGTTCTCTTTAACATACTCAGGCATGGCGAGGGTTTCAGGAATAGACAATGGATAAGTTCTGCCCTTGGGTGGCATCATGCCCAGCAGAAGTTCTATAGGACAATTCAGCTTGCGTAGTGGAGGTAATGTATCAGCCTTCTGCTTTGAGAAGACATCTTCGAACTCAGCATACTGAGTAGGCAAACCAGATAGTGGTATACTTCAAGACAGAGATGGCTGGAGATACTTGTCGTAGACATGTCTTCTGGCATTTGGAACCCCACTGCATCAATTGCAGGGAATGCCAATTGAACTGGGGTTCGTGGGACTGGAGCCAGGGCATCCCCAGGATGACTGGATATGTGGAGCATTTTAAAACATAGAAGGACATCTCCTCCTCATTGAGAGTGCCCACGGTAAGATGAATAGCCAATGTATGGTGGGTGATGAGCCCTGGAAGATGTTCTCCTTGGATGGAGATAATACAAAGGCTCACTTCTAGAGGCTGGAGAGGAATGTTCAGAAGCTTGACAATGTCATCAATGATGAAGCTGCCACTTGCCCCTGTATCGACAAGAGCAGTGGTGCTGAAGGAGTGGGACTCAATGCCCAGAGAGACTGGAAGCAGGAGTTGAGGGTCGGTGACAGTAGCGCCCAAGCTCGGGACCCCCGCCGGGCTCAGGATTTGCAGTTTTCTGGATGGACCGGACAGGACTGACGAAGATATCCGGAGGCACCACAGTAAAGGCAAAGACCTTCCTTCCTCCGACGAAGAAATTTGGTCGGAGACAGTCGCCCATGGTTCACCTCCATGGGTTCCACCACAGAAGGAGGTGGTGGTGATGGAGTCTTGGCAGGAGGACTCTAGACATGCATGGGGCATGGAGTAGGAGAACAAGAAGCCTTTACTTCTAGGTGCCATTGCCGGAGTCAATGATTGATCATCCTGGTGAGGGAAATCAGGTCCTCTAGAGACGTGGGGTTCTCATGGACAGATAGTTCATCTTTGAGAGTGCTGGGGAGACCATCTAGGAAGATGGCTTGCAGACAATTTCTTGCTACCCGAGCTCAGTAGCCAGGGTCCTGAATTCCACCATATATTCTTAAAGGGTCCGAGACCCTTGACGGAGGTGGAATAGATTGTGGCTGGCTACAGCTTGGCGGCCTGGGTCTCGGAAGGTCTGCTTGAAGAGAGCAACAAACTCGGATAACTTGGAAAGCATGGGCTCAGAGTGTTCCCACAATGGAGAGGCCCATGCAAGAGCCTTCCCCTCTAGGCGGGAAAGGATGAAGGTCACTTTGGTGGTTTCCTTCAGGAACAAGGAGGGTTGCAGTGCGAATTGCATAAGCACTCATTGAGGAATCCATGACAGGAGTATGGGTCCCCGTTGTATCGTGGAGGTGCAGAGAGCACCAGCAATGCTTTGCGTAACATAGAGGCCGATAAGCCCAAAGGATTGGCCAGAGCTATATCTCATAACTGGGAATGAAGCTCTTCCACGGAAGAGGCTAACGATTCCAAAGCTTGGTGATGTTCTTTCACTGTTGCAGCCAAATCCAGTTGGGCCCTGGAGGAGGGAGACTCCACCGAGTCCATGGCCTTGGCAACCTGTTGCGCTTGGAGGTGGACCCTTGTCCTGGAGCAGTGAGGAACAGCTCCCTGGTAGGGACCAGGAAGCACCTGCCCCCAGGGGATGGAGAACAGGAGGAGACAGAGGCTAGAATGAGCTTCACCACTGGAAGTCCGCGGTACCCCCGGGTGGAGCTCATAGGGACCTGGGCTATTTGGACTTAGGTGGGCCTCGCAGGGACTCCTGGAGAGGTAGTAGAGAGGCGTGCTCACGAACAGCAAGTGAGCACGGTTGGTCACTAGGCTGTAGGCCTGGAGGGTCAAGGAAGGCTAGAACAGCATAGTTGATGACAAGGCAAGGGAAAAATTCAGAATCAAAAGACGTGGTCAATGGCAGCTGGGGTCAGGTTCCGAGGATCAGTCTGAGGAGTGTCAGCCAAAGCAGGGATCAGAAACCAGGAATCAGTCCAAGAGTAGGTTACAGAGGTCAGACGAGGTCACGAAGACTGGAACAAGACTGTGAACGCGGAAGCAAACTAGTACTCATGCAGTGCCGACCCGATTGCCAAGGCAAGGAAATGCAGGCAGGAACTTCCTTATGAAGCACGTTCAATCAGGGTGTGCCACGGAGCTAGGACCCGCCCCTGGCCCTACAAGAGGTTGGGCGATCCTTGCGCACGTAGGGGCGAGGCCAATGGCACTAAGGACGATGAACTCTGGCGTGAGGCCTGGTGCACAGTGGAAGGCTCAGCGACCGCCACCACAGGACGCCAAGTCCTGGAGGAGCTCGCGGCTGCCGCTAGGGAGGCCAACCCATGACCTGCAGAGGAGCTAGCGAGGTGAGCAGGCCCATGAGCGGGCTGAGCGCGGATGGGGCGCCCAACACTTACATTTTCAAGAGTTAGTTGTATGTACTAAATATGCTGATATGTAACAGGAAATGTTAATCTCCCCTCTAAATTTGACTTTTAAATTTATGAATTTCATATTAAGATAGCCAGTGAGCAGGTAGGTTATCTGGGTAAAGTTACCTGAATAACTTTACTCAGATATTCAGAGGAACACAACCATATATGTGATACAATATATATAGCTGGGTAAAGTCCAAGTTATATGGATACATTTATGATGCTGTCTGGTACAAGCAGACTTACCCAGATAATTTATCCAGGTAAATTATCCATGACTTGGAAAACCCATGGAAAGCTACTGATTTAGGCCTAGATTCACCATTCTATCGCAGAATGGTGAATCCAGCGAAAACGGGGGGGGGGGGGCCTGTGAAAGCCGGCAGACATCGCACCACCACGGTGTTTTTGCTGCCGGCTTTCACATCTAATAGCGCCACCGTAAAAGGTGGCGGTATTGGGCGCCCTACTGGCGATGATAACGTGGCTTACCTTATCACCACCAGCGAAGATATCGTGGACTCCTCCCCTCACCACCCCGACTTCGCCCCTAGCAAGCAATTGCACAGGAAATGGGACTTTTCGCATGCGATAGAGGCTTATCACATGCGATAAGCCTGAGAAAATGACCCCCTTAGCTTGGTAATATTTGTGGCTAAACGCTTACTTAAATAAATCTGCAGCAGTCAGTGCAGTAATAAATTCAGATTCTGTGGGTTGTCCAGCTAAGTCCATTTGAATATAGATTTTTATAAAATCACTTATTTATTTATTTATTTATTTATTTCCCATTTTTTTATATACCGAGGTTCTGGTAACAATGTTACCAATCATTTCGGTTTACATATAACTTTGGGATGACATAACACAAGTGTCTTACATAGAACAAGGAAATGAAGAACTGGGTGAATAATTAATTAAATTAAATTAAATTGCATAAAACATTAAGAGATAAAACATTAAGATAAAACATTAAGAGATAAAACATTAAATTAAATTGCATGAAACATTAGGAGAAACAACATTTTTAAATTACTGAAATCTAACACACTAGCGATTCGGATCAGTCAAGTAACAAGTAGTCAGTCTTTGGCAGGAGGATATTGTATTTGTTTCTGGGATTATTAAGTAGTGGGACACATGGTGTGTTGACCCAGACGGGAGAGTGTTAGTGAAGGGAGAGTGTTAGTGAAGTCGAATCAGGCGTATGCTTGGGTGAAAAGCCAAGTCTTGAGTCTTTTTTTGAAGTTTATTGGGCATGTGGGCACTTCCCCACATGCCTACGTCTCTATATTCTTTATATGTTGTTGGTGATTCTAAACAGTAGACTTAGTTGCTAGATAAAATAGTGAATTCAAAGAACATAAAAAGGCCACGTACGTAAGTACAACAGAGCATCATTTTTTAAAGAAAAGAGATAAAGAATGCTTAGTTAATTGACACTTTACCAAAATAAAATGACAATTATCTAATGTTGCTGCTTTTGGTGTCAAGATAATTGTGGCTTTAATTATTTTCTACCTAATAAAAGACCAACAGGAAGAAACAAATGTTAGAATACAATAAAGATTTAGGGCCCTATTCAATAAGGATTTTTTACATAGGCACAAAATGGGAAAAAGATTTAAAAAAAATAAAAAATCTTATATATTGGATTCAAGAAGGATAGATGGTAATGGAGATGAAGTAACAATTAGTGCCTTTCAATTTTTGGAAAGACACTAACTAATAATCCTAAGAGTTAATTAAAGCATGTGTCACTGCTTTTCATTATGATCTGGACAGCTCCTAGGAAATCCAGACAGTTAAGCACAACAAAATTAATAACACTTTCAACTTTTTAAAATAAACTAAACATAATATTAAAGCACGGGGAATGCAGAAGAGAGCAGGTACTGTGGGTTATCTGAGTAAGGGAAAAGGGAAATTTCATTTACCAAAGTATGATCTACAGACTTCTAATTGAGGTAGAAGAGACTACAGCTAGAGTATAAAAATGATGAGTAACCTAAGGAAGATTATGTCCCCAGCCATGCGCCCGAAGTAGCAACCCAACATAGAGAAAACAGAGTGGTGCTCTATAACATTGTCTCAGGGCAAGAGGCAGACAATATATAGAATAGTAATTAGAAGCTTTGGGGAAATGATTGCTTTGATGACCAACCCCTGCAGATAGTGGAAAATGAGGCCTTTATGCATCTGCTGTATGTGTTAGCCCCCAATTACAAAGTATCTTCCAGGACTGCATTTAGTAGGAAGAACATCCCCACCCTGTATGACCATTTCTGCTGTCACATGCAGATGCAGCTGGCTAAGGTAGTGGGGAGTAGCATGCATTTCACAAATGATATCTGGACCAGCATGAATGTTATGCCCTTTTACCTCTCCCTGGTGTCACACTGCTGGGAGCTAGCTGAGGTAAGGACTGGAAGCAACAATGGACTCTGGGGCTGGGCCTCACCCTCGGCTGAAGCTCAGGCATGGGGACCTGACTTTGAGACCCTGGTATTGAGGCTGGATCTGGGCCCTGGCCTAGGCCAAGGTCCCAGCATCAGGACCTGGCCTCTGGATCAGTCCTTGTTGAAGCGCCTGGGTACAGGCTGAGGTCCTGGTGTTGGGACCAGGCCACCGGGCAGGGCCATGGCATCAGAACTTGGTCCAGGCCCTGGCCTAGACAGAAGCAGAAGTCAGGACCTATCCTCCATGCTGGGCCCTGGCTAGGTTCCAGATCAAGGCCCCAGTATCAGGACCTGGTCTTCGGGCAAGGCCATGGCATTGAGCCTGAGTCTGGGCTCTGTCCAAGGCCCAGGTATCAGGAAAGGACCAAGACGTGGCACTGGATTTGGTAAGTATGCGGGGGGAAGGGGCATCAGGAAATTTCCCAGGCCTTTGCCTAAGCCCTGGAATTGGCTGTGGCCACTTTTTCGGGTTGTGGCCTATGCTAAGGCAAGGCTCAGGCTATAGTCCTAGGCTAAGGAGCCATAGTCATACTCAGGTGTAGGCTGGGAGCCCTGCTTTTGGTTTCAACCTACTCCCTAGGCGAGACCTGGCTTTGGACCTGGGTCTAGGCCCAACTGGTGACTATTTATTTTTAAATAGGTTTTCAAAATGAAACATTTTGAAAACCATTTTTGAAAATGGTCCTAAAGGAAATAAATTTAATCTCCTATTTTGTGTCTCCCAAATGCCCATCCCTAGTATTTTTGGCTTTTCTACCATTTTGTTCTAGACTTAAAACACCCCAGTATAACCAATAACCAAACAAACAGAGTGGGAGAACTAGGCTGAGATCCAAACAACAAACAATATTGTCAGAATCTCCATGAGGAGTTAGCAATCTGATGTGTTCTCCATGAGGAGTTAGCAATCTGTTGTCAATCTATTAACAAAGCTCTGTAGAGAAAGCTGGGAATTAGCAATCTGTCTGAAAGCTCTGTTGTTAAAGCTGGTATTTAGCAATCTGTAGTTATTTAGAATAGTTGAGGGTGGATCCTTGGACCAGTGGCAGGTGACCATGCCCTCGAGGGAAATCCCGAGAGGGACCACTGGTCAGGCTTAATGTAGGAGACAGACACACACTAGTTCTTTTATTAGACAATATAGTAAACCACCAGAGGTGGCAGTAGTGAGCTGGAAGTGCCCGGCTGGGCTGTAGTCCCTCAGGTATTGGAACAGCGATCCCAGGGTGGCTGAGCTGTAGAGAAACTAAGAAAGTGAGTAGGCAGTATATGCAGAGTTCTGGAACAAGTCCTTGATGGTAACACTCACACAATAGTCTCTTAAGGCAGCCCAGGACTTGGTATGCATTAGGCCCTCAAGGAGCGATGACTTCTTAGCAGAAGTGATATTCAGGAGCAAGTCCGGGATGTGGGCCCTTGAGGAGCGAGTACTGGTTCTGGACTGCGACCTGAAAAGAAAAAGAGAGAGTGAGGCCCCCGAGGAGCAGGTACCTCTAGTGAAGTCCGATGAGGCAGAGTAGCTGGGTTTGTGGAGAGCGAATCCCATCCGCAGCGACCAGGAGGAAGCAAACCCTTGCTAACTCGTCTTGTTAGCGAAAACTGAGACCTTAAATATCTGGAGCTGGTGACGTCATCTCAGGGGGACGCCCCTGAGGTACGCACCAATGCTGGTACATCAGTCGGGCTGCTCGCACGCTCGCCCTTAGGCATCTGGTCAACATGGCGGCCGGCAGCATCGAGCTGGTCTGGGAATGCCTGAGGAGGACGGCCTGGAGACTCCGCAGCAGCTAGCCTTCCATCAACCCCGAAGGGAGTCGCCAACGAGGTAAGGTGGGTGGACCAGAAACATCAGACACGGACGGACACAACAGTATCCCTCTTCAAAGGGAGGTCTCCTCTTCGGGTACCAGGTTTGAGTTTGAGAGATGCGTGAGATGGAATCGACGATGCATCACTTATCCACGATAATGGTCTGAGGCTCCCAAGTGTGTACTTCGGGGCCGAACCCTTCCCAACTTAGCAGGTATTCAAAAGTCTTGCTTCATTACGAACTTCCAGTATCTCTTGATTTTGATCTCAAGTCGTCTTCTGCATAGATGACAGGTGGATCTTGAAATTTGAAGACAATTCGCTGAGTATGAGCGGTTTCAGATGAAATGTAGAATGCGTTATGAAAATTGACCAGGTAGTAGCTTCAGACGGTAGGTGACTATGCCAAAACGATGAAGGAATGGGAATGGACGCATGTAGCGAGGAACAATCCAAAAGGAGAATAGATGATCTGATGCCTTGCTTCAAATCCACCAAAGCAAAACCGGCTACAGAATTTTGAGCAGGGTCATCAAAAATGGATTTAAATAAGTCTATAAATCCTTCTATGTCCTGCAAAATAGGATCCTTCTGCTCCCACAAGGTAGATGCCCAAGACAAGGCCCTACCTTCCAAGTAAAAAAGGATGTAGGTAGTCTTGGAGAGAGCAGTAGGAAATAAAGATGGTTGTAAGGTAAAGTGCATGCAGCACTGGTTTAAAAAGCCCCCAGTCTTCTGTATTTCTCCAGAGAAGCGGATCAGAGCCGCCAGTGGTACAGCAGTCTTTAAAGTTACCTCCTATAACTGACTTTCATGGTCAGAAGCAGTACTTTGAACCTTCTGTGTGTGTAGCTGATGAAAAGCTGAAGTAAGTTTTTCCAAGGCGTCCTGTTCCGCAATGCGCTGAGCCAGGCCCAATATAGCCTGCAAAGCATTGAGTTGTGCTGGATCCATGTAGTTACCCGAACTCTGGAGTCAAGCCGAAACCTGTAGTCAAGCCGGATCCTTGACGTTAAGTGGAACCCTGGACACAAGCCGGATCCTGGAGTTACAATCTGTCAGAATCTCCTTGAGGAGTTAGCAATCTGATGTGTTCTCCGTGAGGAGTTAGCAATCTGTCAGAAAGCTCTGTTGTTAAAGCTGGTATTTAGCAATCTGTAGTTATTTAGAATAGTTGAGGGTGGATCCTTGGACCAGTGGAGGTGACTACGCCCTCAGGGGAAATCCCGAGAGGGACCACTGGTCAGGCTTAGTGTAGGAGTCAGACACACACTAATTCTTTTATTAGACAATATAGTAAACCACCAGAGTTGGCAGTAGTGAGCTGGAAGCGCCCGGCTGGGCTGTAGCCCCTCAGGTTCTGGAACAGCGATCCCAAGGTGGCTGAGCTGTAGATAAACTAAGAAAGTGAGTAGGCAAAGCATGCGGCATTCAGGAACAAGTCCTTGATGGTAACACTCACACAATAGTCTCTTAAGGCAGCCCAGGAGTTGGTATGCATTAGGCCCTCGAGGAGCGAGTATCTGTTTCCAGGGAACACTCTGAGAGCTAGATACAGACTCACTGATGTTAAGCAACAAAGTCTTCCTAGAAGAAATATATTAAACCACCAAAGGTGGCAGTAGTGAGCTGGAAGCGCCCGGCTGGGCTATAGTCCCTCAGGTATTGGAACAGCGATCCCAGGGTGGCTGAGCTGTAGAGAAACTAAGAAAGTGAGTAGGCAGTATATGCAGAGTTCTGGAACAAGTCCTTGATGGTAACACTCACACAATAGTCTCTTAAGGCAGCCCAGGAGATGGTATACATTAGGCCCTCAAGGAGCGAGTATCTGGACCCAGGGAAAGCTCTGAGAGATAGATGGAAACTCACAATGTTGTAAGCAGCAATATCAATTCAGGAGCAAGTCCGGGACATGGTCCCTCGAGGAGCGAGTAACAGTTCCAGACTGAGACCAGAAAAGAAAAAGAGACCGAGGCCCCCAAGGAGTGGGTACCTCTAGTGAAGTCCGAGGAGGCAGAGTAACTGGGTTTGCGGAGAGCGAATCCCATCTGCAGCAACCAGGAGGAAGCAAACCCTTGCTAACTCATCATGATAGCGAAAACTGAGACCTTAAATATCTGGAGCTGGTGACGTCATCTCAGGGGGACACCCCTGAGGTGCGCCCCAATGCTGGTACATCAGTCGGGCCACGCGCACGCGCCCTTAGGCATCTGGTCAACATGGCGGCCCACAGCATTGAGCCAGTCCGGGAATGCCGGAGGAGAATGGCCTGGAGACGCCACAGCAGCTAGCCTTCCATCAACCCCAAAGGGAGTCACCAGTGAGGTAAGGTGTGCGGAGCACGGACGTTGGACAGCGACGGACACAACAAATATGGAGCATCAAAACACCCATGCTGGTATATAATAGGAATGCAGATTGGTATATTAACAACATGACCCCCACAAAGGAAAATTGGTAGCAGTAGGTGATGCCTAGTGGAAGGACTCCTAAATTGAAGGGTAAGAGGTATAGCAGCAAGGCAGAATGTTATTGGAAATATATGTCTACTGGTGGAAGCATTTTCTACTTTTAAATTTGAGTACAAGAGAATGATCTGTTATTACTGTCCTTTCTGTGACATGAGTATTATATCATTCCCTACTTGAAGTTTATCTTAGTACCGGATGGAGTTTGAGTTGCTTCTGAAATTTGATTTCTGATTGATACTTTATGTTTATTATTATTATTATGTTTATGTTTATTAAGATGTATAAATCATGTATACACAGAACTAGGCGATGTATATTGGCCTAGGTGATGCACATTATCAACATACACAAAAATGAAATATACAAACATATAGTACCAAAGGCGAGGTTCTTAAATCCAAGAATATCTTGGAAAAAACTTAACTGAAATCTAATGCTGGACATTCTTCGTCACAATCAGAACATGGAAATGGTCTCTCCTCTGCTTAGCTTTTCTGGTAACTTGTGAGGTTTACTTTATTAAGAAAGCTTTTTCCTACTCTGAGGCTGATACAATAAGATCTGCGCTAAAAACGGGCATTCATGTTGAGCTCCTGTTTTCCTAATACTAGTGTAGTCACATGCCTTGGGCACCTGATGCAGTATGTAAACAAGTGTCTTCATAAGAAAGGTCACGCTAGGGGAGAATTATGCTTCGTAGAGCTCAATTGCATTGGGCACCCCCAATTGCAATGGGTGCTCAATACAACCATTCATTTTATCCCGCTTTTCAGGAGGAATGTTTTAATTATTTTGCTGAGGTTGCTGAAGTGTCTTATATTAAGCACCCCTTGCTATGGGCATCTACATTGTGTGGCCATAAGAATTTAATTTTTTTAAATCAAGCCAATATACATTTATTTTTCTCCACCACAAGCAGCAAATTAAGGTGTCACAATAATACTATGTAGGAGGATACACTCTTTGTAACACAGAGGACCATATTTTTTTATTTCTCATGAGCCCGTGAATTGACATCCATATGTGCAATCATCTCTAAGGTAAATATATATATTCTTAATATTTACCTTAGAGATGATTGCACATATGGATGTGCTTCTAGAACTCAGGTTCTTTGAGGATTCCTTTAAGGGCTTCAGGATTTGTACCAGTGGTCAACCCGTCATGATGCACAACCATTTCTTTTTCATGAGACAGATCACAAAGGGGGTCATTTTCTAAGCATTTTCCCCATAGACACAGAATGGGAAAAAAAAACCTTTAGTAAATGACTCCCAAAGTCTGCTACTTCACTAACCTCTGGGGTGGATCTGGGGTGATTTTGGAGAAAGTATTTCAACAAACAATTGTTTTTTGTGGACTCAATAATCTTTGAAAGCATCCTGCTTTTGAGTTGCTCATCTAGAGTATCAAGATAAGTATCTGCTTCTCAATTGGCTTTGCTTAACATTCAATAAGAAAGTTTTTATTTGCATAAAAAATAAAATATAATTGGGACTTTAAAATCCATTTCGGATTGATAGTTATAAACCTGTTGGCACTCTTTGGTTATAGATGCGAGACACTAAATCAAATGATGCAGAACAGGTCCCTATTTAGATGAGGTAGGTCATCTCTTCAGCATGTAATAATGTTTGCACTGCATTGCTTGTCTGAAATGAGAGCAAAGGTATTTTGGTTTCTGGACTCCTTGCAGCAGCAGGTGCAAGATAAACTAAAGCCTCTCATAGAAGACCGTATAGTATGTACATTCTTGCTACACTTTGTGATCCAGGGGTGAAAGGGAATCTCACCTTCCAGTCCCAGCATCTAACATTCATGAAGGAAATGCTGGTAATCAAGATCTGTGAACAGAAGCACTAGAGGCAGAGGCAGAACCGAGATGTAGACATAAACAGTGGCCACCTAAGAGAGTAGTGCAAGATGGAGCAGCACCTTTGTCAGCTAGTACTTACGCCCCCCACCTCAATACATCAAAGCCATGTTACCCAACAAATCTATCTCTCCAGGTACAGGTGTCATGGATATAAGACCTTGGGCTGCGGTGTGGTTGATGCAGGCATAGCTACAAGGCCCATTCTGACAGCTGGACCTAGTAGGAAGGGAGCTGAGACTTTACCTATAGGTCCCCACAGGGTGAGCCTTTGGGATCCAGAGAATGGCAGAGATTAGGCAAGAGTCCTGTAAAGAACAGTTGGACAAAGTCAAGATATGGGCTGATGTCAGGGCTGGCAGTGAGTAGACGGAATCCGGGTCCAGGACAAGATCAGTGCAGGCAGTGAACAGACAGTATCCAGTTCCAGGACAAGGATGAGGCAGGCAGCAAACAGTCAATATCTGGGTCCAGGCCAAGGTCGATACAGGCAGCAATCCAAAAGAATAATCAGTATCCGTAGCAGAGGTCAGAAGCAGGAAACAAGCTGAGACAGACAAAACAAGATGAGACAAGGCACCGAGGACGAAGTTAAGGTGAGACGAGACATTGAGGACCAAGACAAGGAAGGAAGCAGGACAAGGCAAAACAAAGCACGAGGAGGCAAGGCAGGGGGCCACAGGCAAGGCAGAGAGGACAATAGATTGCAAGGAGCCAATCAGCAGGGCAGGCACAAGAACAAGAAGATGAGGCAAACAAAAGCAACATGCACTGCAAGGTTGCAGGAGGACCTGTTGCTGACATACTGGATCAGAGCACAGCAGTGGTTATATAACCCACTGCATGAAGTCATCCAGGAGTGCCCAATGAGGGATTTCCCATTAGAGATGTGAATCGTGTCCTCGATCGTCTTAACGATCGATTTCGGCTGGGAGGGGGAGGGAATCGTATTGTTGCCGTTTGGGGGGGTAAAATATCGTGAAAAATCGTGAAAAATCGTGAAAAATCGAAAAATCGTAAAATCGCAAAACCGGCACATTAAAACCCCCTAAAACCCACCCCCGACCCTTTAAATTAAATCCCCCACCCTCCCGAACCCCCCCCCAATGAGTTAAATAACCTGTGGGTCCGGAACGGCAGCGGTCCGGAACGGGCTCCTGCTCCTGCATCTTGTTGTGTTCAGCCGGCGCCATTTTCCAAAATGGCGCCGAAAAATGGCGGCGGCCATAGGCGAACACGATTGGACGGCAGGAGGTCCTTCCGGACCCCCGCTGGACTTTTGGCAAGTCTTGTAGGGGTCAGGAGGCCCCCCACAAGCTGGCCAAAAGTTCCTGGAGGTCCAGCGGGGGTCAGGGAGCGATTTCCCGCCGCGAATCGTTTTCGTACGGCAAATGGCGCCGGCCATACGCGTATGGCCGGCGCCATTTTCCGTACGGAAAATGGCGCCGGCAGGAGATCGACTGCAGGAGGTCGTTCAGCGAGGCGCCGGAACCCTCGCTGAACGACCTCCTGCAGTCGATCTCCTGCCGGCGCCATTTTCCGTACGGAAAATGGCGCCGGCAGGAGATCGACTGCAGGAGGTCGTTCAGCGAGGCGCCGGAACCCTCGCTGAACGACCTCCTGCAGTCGATCTCCTGCCGGCGCCATTTTCCGTACGGAAAATGGCGCCGGCCATACGCGTATGGCCGGCGCCATTTGCCGTACGAAAACGATTCGCGGCGGGAAATCGCTCCCTGACCCCCGCTGGACCTCCAGGAACTTTTGGCCAGCTTGTGGGGGGCCTCCTGACCCCTACAAGACTTGCCAAAAGTCCAGCGGGGGTCCGGAAGGACCTCCTGCCGTCCAATCGTGTTCGCCTATGGCCGCCGCCATTTTTCGGCGCCATTTTGGAAAATGGCGCCGGCTGAACACAACAAGATGCAGGAGCAGGAGCCCGTTCCGGACCGCTGCCGTTCCGGACCCACAGGTTATTTAACTCATTGGGGGGGGGGTTCGGGAGGGTGTGGGATTTAATTTAAAGGGTCGGGGGTGGGTTTTAGGGGGTTTTAGTGTGCCGGCTCACGATTCTAACGATTTATAACGATAAATCGTTAGAATCTCTATTGTATTGTGTTCCATAACGGTTTAAGACGATATTAAAATTATCGGACGATAATTTTAATCGTCCTAAAACGATTCACATCCCTATTTCCCATCATAGGGCCTTTATCAGTTGCATGGCTATACTCACACATGCCTATGGGGAGGTATTGGAGCAGGATATGAAGGCATTAATGACGGCCTTTCCGTGGTTGCAGCTAGCATTGTCCTAGGGTGAGTACAGCCAGTTGTGGGGCTGTCCCATGGCTGGCCAAATGTGACAATAAGCCATAGCTTATTGTCACATAGCAGCTGTCAAGAAAGACCCTCGGTCCTCCTTAGCAAGAGAGATCCCAGTACAAATGTTTGTGACATGCTATCTCACAAAGACCATTGAGGACATAGTCATAGATGCACTGGCATATTGAGCACAGAAGGCAATCATCTAGCCAGAACTAGCCAAATGGCTCAGCACTATCTTTCCTGTGACTCAACCAGCTTCTCTAGTAAATGTGTGTTCTCAATGGCAGGGGATATTGTGAGCCCTCATTGCTTAAGGCTGGCACCACAATTAATGGAAAAACTGGTGGTTTTGAAAATCAATCTGCCTTTGCTCAGGTTTCCAGATTTTCCATGCGAGTGCCAAAATTAATTAAAGCATTTTAAAGGCATTGCTGTCACTCTGCTTAACTGCCATGCCCCAGATATACCACCTTAGGGGTCTTACTGCTACTGCTCTGCCCAACTGCCCATCCCCTTACCCACAACAGGGGTTTTATTGCCACCACTCTGCCTGCCTGTATCTTACACCACCATGGGGGTTCTTACTTTTCCCACTCGTCCTGTCAGCTAATCCCCCGACACCATCATAGGGGTCTTGCTGCTACTGATATGGTCCTAATGCTACCTTTTTTGATTGCTTTCAACCTTACCAGCCCTGCCAATATTCCCTTTCTCTCCTCTGCCTTTCCCTGACATAATGGAATTTGTCACTGCCTACAGTGGGCTTGGATATTACAAAAAATGTTCTTTATTATTACTGTAACTGTACTTCCACTCTTATTACACACATATGGACAGTATAGTGTGGGGCACTGTGCTGCGTGCAGGATTGTATTAGTACTGACATTCACCAACAAAGACTGACACACTGGTAACAATCTTCTTTTCATTCTCTGTTCACCAGTCACTTGTAGGGGTCCAGACATACAGAAATAAAAATATTTCTATCACTGCTTCAGCTTTCTATACTGTCTCCCTCCCACCCCTCCTTCTCCCCCAGTAAAGAGGAAGATCATAGCTGCAAGTACACTGACTTTCTTTCTCTGGAATTGTAAGTGAAGCCACTAAGGCAGAGATTAGAAGCAATACCAGTGCCAAAGAAAGCTTTTTTTTTTTTAAACTCTGTAAGAGCTTTCTCCTTCATTTATCAAAATCTAGAGAGGAATACAGAGCTCATTCCAAATGCTCAGACTTTAGGATTGAAGTGGGTCCTTGTCACTACATCCAGAGAACAGAGATAGGGTAGGTTAGAAAAATGATTCACTTTAATTTGTCATGTGTTTGGTTATCTTACCACAAGTGGTGAGATCACACATGACACACAGTAGAGGGCTGCTTGCTATGGTTACTTCAACCTGTTGCAGAGAAGCCATAGACTTCAATTTGAAACAAAAACAAATGGGATGAATATGTGTTTCATTCATGGGACCCCTTCCATTCATTTTGGGGTCCCACAAATGAAGCAAACAGGGTCTCATTCATTTTAGATTTCCTATTTATTCCAAACAAATGTGCATCCCTATAATATAGATCAATGAACAGAAAATGTGTTGCTGAATGTAAGAGATAAATGAGTAAAGTAAGGAAAATGTAGCATTAAGAGAAAAACTATGAATATATTCTTACTATACAATCCTACACAGCATTATACATTTATCTATGATAACTTTTCACTTTGTTTAGAGCCACATGATAATTTAACAATGTTGCATGATTATTTAGGTACTAGCCATAAGCTAGTCTTTTTCTTTTTAGATAAAATGTAAAGGAGTAACAGTTGTTGAACAGAATGACTTGCAATTTTGTCTAATGGGTTATTAAATAGTAGAAATATAGAAACAAGATGATTGAAAAAGACAATACAGCTAATCTAGCCTGCTGAATTGACACCAACTGCTCCCTCATGACTCCTTCAAAGATTCCCTGTGCTTATTCCATGTTTCTTGAATTAGATTATGTCTCTGTGGTAAGCTGTTCCATGCATCCACCACCTTTCTTTAAATAAATATTTCTTTAGAATATTCCTAAATATACCTCCTTTCAGCCTTTCACCCAAGATATCAATGCATAAGAGGTACTCCTCATTTCCTTTTAAAGAGAGTTACCTCAAGTGCATTGATATGTCGGAGTTATTTAAACTTCTCTATCATATCTCCCCTATCCCACCTTTCCTCTAAGGTGTACATTTTAGATCTTTAAGTTGCTCCTCATATGCTAGGGGTGTGCATTCGGATTGACCGCATTAGTAAAACGCAACTCATATTTTTTTTTTACTTAAAAAATTGATTCGACATAAACGATCGGATTTCCCACATATCGAACATAGATATGTTCGATATGTGGGAAATCGCGATTGTTGAGCCAAAATAAAAATTTAAACCCCCTCACCCTCCTTAATCCCCCCCCCAGACTTACCACAACTCCCTGGTGATCGAGCGAGGAGTGAGGACGCCATTTCTGCAATCCTTGGCGAGAAGCATGTGACGTCGGCGGCACGTCGAGTGACGCCGGCGTCACGTGATTCCCGGCTCGTTCGCGCCGGACGACTCGTTCGGCCCAAAAAGAACTTTTGGCCAGCTTGGGGGGGTCAGGAGGCCCCCCCAAGCTGGCCAAAAGTTCTTTTTGGGCCGAACGAGCCGTCCGGCGCGAACGAGCCGGGAATCACGTGGCGCCGCGTCACTCAGATGCGACGTCACGTGATTCCCGGCAAGTTCGCGCCGGACGGCTCGTTCGGCCCAAAAAGAACTTTTGGCCAGCTTGAGGGGGTCAGGAGGCCCCCCCAAGCTGGCCAAAAGTTCTTTTTGGGCCGAACGAGCCGTCCGGCGCGAACTTGCCGGGAATCACGTGACGTCGGCGTCACGTGATTCCCGGCTCGTTCGCGCCGGACGGCTCGTTCGGCCCAAAAAGAACTTTTGGCCAGCTTGGGGGGGTCAGGAGGCCCCCCCAAGCTGGCCAAAAGTTCTTTTTGGGCCGAACGAGCCGTCCGGCGCGAACTTGCCGGGAATCACGTGACGCCGCGTCTGAGTGACGCGGCGCCACGTGATTCCCGGCAAGTTCGCGCCGGACGGCTCGTTCGGCCCAAAAAGAACTTTTGGCCAGCTTGAGGGGGTCAGGAGGCCCCCCCAAGCTGGCCAAAAGTTCTTTTTGGGCCGAACGAGCCGTCCGGCGCGAACTCGCCGGGAATCACGTGACGCCGCGTCACTCGACGTGCCACCGACGTCACATGCTTCTCGCCAAGGATTGCAGAAATGACGTCCTCACTCCTCGCTCGATCACCAGGGAGTTGTGGTAAGTCTGGGGGGGGGATTAAGGAGGGTGAGGGGGTTTAAATTTTTTTTTTGCACATATGTACATATACCCAACTCATTGGATTTTTTTATGTCCATATTGGCCGCAAGTGGGACCCCCTTTCGGACATAAAAAATATGAACATAAAATTTTGCTCTGCACATCCCTATCATATGCTTTATATATATAAAAAAAAATGTTTTAAGTATTTAAAAGCTTTTGAAAATCAGGCCCAATGTATGCAGTTGATAACACCTTTCCAACCCCAATCCCATGAATTCCATTACTCAGTCTGGGTAACTATATGAGCATACAGGGTTTATGAACATAAGTTTACCTTCATATTGGCCAAACAACTTTATAACAGGCCATTTCCATTGGTAAAGCATTGTTTTTCCTATGAAAATGTCTTTGAAATTGACTCTTAATAAGTACAAATTGATCCAAATAGTTACAGGCCTTGTCTTTAAAATCTTCTTTTCATAGACCAGGAATGGGAGCAGCTTTTTTTAAAACAGGTCCTTTCTAGTAGTATGGATGTGTTGGATTCTTCGGAATATAAGCCAATCATACAATGATGATTTTGTTAGTTCCAGTACTATTATTGTTCAGTGAAGAAAATGAGATTATTTAAATAACAGTTCAGCAATTCATGTAAATATTGTTGGATTGGTCATGAAATAAATTTAGCAGATGACAAAATGTACCATATTGGCCTGAATATAAGACAATCCCCCTTTTTCTATGTCTTCCCTAGGCAAATCCACTTTTGTAAGTGATACTTTCCTATCAGCCTGCAAGCTCTTCTATTGTGATTCATCTGGGTGTGTGTTTGCTGGGGAAAGAGGCAACCTTGTCCTCCTCAACCCAGTGAGGTCCATATTTATAAGTTGTTGAATGGAAAATTATCTAAGTAAAATAATCCAGATAACTTTAGCTGAATATTCAGTGGGATAAGTCTTCTGCTGAATTTACTTGGCTAAAGATATCAAGATATTATCTGGGCAACTTTAGTGTTCTTTGGAATATAGGAAAGAAGAACAGCCAAGCCAATGATGCATTCCCATCCAGCCCTGCCCAAGTTTACAAAATAAAGGTGGCTGCCATTGCCCTAGTCTCCCCCTCCCATGGCCCCAATCCCCAAATCTTTTTTAAAAATATCAAAGTCCATATTCAAGATAATTTAGCTGTCAAACTCAGAAGTTATCCAGCTAAATGAATATTTGGATACATATCCGGCTAGATTCTAACTGGCTGATAAGTTAGGCAGCTAGAATTTAGCTGGATAAGTTAAGGGTATTTCAGTGGACTAAGTGGGAGGAGTTGAGTTATCTGGCTAAGTTAACTAGCTAACTCCAATATTCAGAGTTAGTCAGATGACTTAGCTGGCTAAGCTGCCCTAAAGTTAACTGGCTCTTGCAGCAATGTTTAATCTCAGGCAAGCTAGATAAACTCTCTAAGGAGCTTGGCCATAAGCGTGCATTTGGTAGACTGGGTATTTATTAGGGATGTGAATCGTTTTTTGACGATTTAAAAAAAATGTCCGATATTTTTTAAATCATCAAAAATCGGTACAGTGCACGATACAATAGAAATTTTCATGATTTATCATGAAAAATCATTACTCCCGTTAGTGTCCACTAACGGGAGTTATTTGGGGGGAGGGCGGGAAAATCGGCACACCAAAACAATCCCTAAACCCACCCCGACCCTATAAAACTAATCCCTTACCTTCCCCCACCCCCCCGAACCCCTCCCCCAAACTTTTTATGAGTACCTGGTGGTCCAGTGGGGGCGCGGGGACCGATCTCCCTCTCTCGGGCAATCGGCGCCATTTTGGCTGCCACTCAAAAATGGCACCGATGGCGCCATAGTATTGTTATAAATACTAGAGATGTGAATCGTGTGCCCGATCGTCTTAACGATCGGGTTCGACTGGAGGGAGAAAAAAATCTGATTGCTGGAGATGTGAATCGGAATCTGTTCCGATTCACATCGTTAATTTTTTTTAGTGAGGCCTGACCCTTTAAAATTGACCCCTTACCTTCCCCCCCCCGAACCCCCCCCAAAACTTTTTCGAGTACCTGGTGGTCCAGTGGGGGTGCAGGGACTGATATCCTGCCCTCGGGCCATCAGTGCCATTTTGACTGCCACTCAAAAATGGCGCCGATGGCCCAATTAAAAAAAACCCACCTGACCCTTTAAAGATGACCCCTTAGCTTCTCCCGATGGCCGCCGCCATCGTAAAGATGGCCGCCACCATCTTTAAAGATGGCGCCAGCCATCCAGTGCTCCTACCATGTGACAGGGGCCGGTCAATGGCACGGATACCCTGTCACATGGTAAGGGCAAAGGGCCATCGGCGCCATCTTTATGAGTGGCAGCCGACGGCCCGAGAACGGGAGATTGCTCCCGGGACCACCACTAGACCACCAGGTAATTTAAAAATGTTTTGGGGGGATCGGGAGGGTGGGAGAAGCTAAGGGGTCATCTTTAAAGGGTCGGGTGGGGTTTTTTTTAATCTGGCCATCGGCGCCATTTTTGAGTGGCAGTCAAAATGGCGCCAATGGCCCGAGAGCGGGAGATCGGTCCCCGCGCCCCCACTGGACCACCAGGTACTCTTAAAAAGTTTTGGGGGGGGATTTGGGGGGGGGGGGGAGGTAAGGCGTCAATTTTAAAGGGTTGGGCCTCACTAAAAAAAATTAACAATGTGAATCGGAACCGATTCCGATTCACATCTCCAGCGATCAGATTTTTTTCTCCCTCCAGTCGAATCCGATCGTTAAGATGATCGGGCACACGATTCACATCTCTAGTATTTATAACAATGACTAAAGTAGAGTTGTTGCACCAGAACACCAACCATCAATTGCTCAATTTGCTATGCCAAACATGGAGGCCCACCACAATAAGGAACAGTTCCAAAAAGGTGATGCTCCATGTGACCCTTCTCTGCACCAATCAGAAGGCCAAATGCTATTGCACCAAAACCCCTGATAGTGTGATCAGACCAGTCTATCTTTGGGCTTTTATTAAACTTAACTAAGTCCCGACACAGCCTGTGCTTCCTCAGATAATTTTCCATTGCAGGATATTCCCACAAAGCACAGGCAGCACTTCCCTGAGTAGTTTTCACCTGCAGTATACTCAAACAAAACACAGACTCCACTTTCTCAAAAGATTCTTCTTTGCAGAGTAACTTTAATCTTTGAACCCCTAACTTCCAGGCAAGTCACAACTTATTTCGATAAATGCCATCCTTAAGCATAAACAACTTTATATTTCCTGCAGGCATACATATCAGTCACAATATTCCTAGTATAAGTTTAAGAACAAGTCCTTTCAGCTGATTAGGGAACATCTGTGCATCACTCTAGGCACAGCTTATTGCATTGCTCCTTCACTCTGGCTAGATGCAGGTGAGTCACAATATTCTCAGCAAAAATATAAATACAAGTCCTTTAAGCTGACTTGTTCAATCTACTAGAACAATACTCAGCTGGGGCTGCCCTAGCTCACTACTCTCCTGTGGCTGAGTTTTAACGCCTTTCTTCTCTCTCTTGAGCTTCAGAATTTCCTCTGGTTCAAGTTTCAATGGCAATCAGAATCTCAGTCAATCATCACCCCAAGTCAACATTGCAATGCTTGTTTTATTTTGAAATAAGTAAGACTAGCATTATTTGTTGCAAATAACCAGAGCTGTTTGTGCCTTTCTTACTCAGATTTGGTCCTCTGTTTCCATGGGTTCCTCCTCTTCAGACAAAGCCAAGATCTCTGCTTCCTGAACTTCCAGCTCTTTTAGTTCAGGCTAAGTAGGGATTACTCCATCTCCTCCTCTTCCTCCTCAGTCTCTATTAACTATTCAGTTTCCTCTGGAACTACTCTCCCCCTTACCCTTTAGTTCCCATTCCTGGAACTGCATTGTATCTTCCATTCTTGATCAAAGATTATTGGGGATGGTAGTCAGTGATCAAGCCCCTTCCTTTTAAGGAGGTCTATTCCTCTTCCCTTACTTAGACCAAACCCTGGTCTCTTCTCCTCCCCTTTAATAAAGACTTTCTTCTTCTCCTTACTTGGATCAAATCCTGGTCTTTGACTAGGGGTTGACATATTCTCACTATATCTCTTATCCTTCATTTCTCTATAAGGAGGTGGGGCTACCTCATGACAATAGTAAATGCCAAACCCAGTAGTCCCCACAGCATCAGAAAATATTTTCAGGTCAAAAATAAAAATTGGTGGAAGTATCCAAACTGCAACACTGTTAAAGTATTTTAGAAATAAAGCACCTTATGTTCAGGCCTTTGTGAATTGCTCTGAAGACACAGATATGGTGGTGGTCCTGTAGTACATTGCTTGTTGAGAGGATGAGACATCAGAATAACTCTGGTAGTGAAGGTCCAGCTGCCAATTAATTAATGAATCCACTTCAGCAAAAGCTTGGCCATTCAGAATGCCTCAATCAACAGGGTTGACAAAGCAGCAAGCTTGTCTGGGGGGATCCTGGACACCATACATTTGGAGTCAAGATCTATCCCCAAAATACATCAGCCTAATGCAGGATGGGAGGGGGGGGGGCCAACATTTTTCTGTGGTTAAAGGGATACACTACTTCCTAGAAGTACAGGAAAGCCTGTCACATGCAGGGGAATTGCCTGGGCCCATGAACAAAAAAACAACAAGCTGAACATCTCAAAAGAGTCACCAGGGATGGATTTTTCCACTGGCATACACTTGTTGAAGTAGTAGTAACCTTCAAATATGAAGTCTAAGAGAGGAAAACAGTCTGTGTGGACTAGAAGCAGGCAGAAGGTAGACTCCATATCAGCCTTATCCATAATGGTGCATCTGACTCACTTCCTCGAGATGATAAAAGCACTATCAAATGAAACTTAGGTAAATGAACATTCATCCTGGGGTATGAAGTCATTAACCTAGGAGCCTTCAGGGTAAAACAGATTGTGTATCAAGTTGAACTTCCGTGTCTCCTTCTTTGGTACCACTGAGAGAGGAAATGATCATATGTTGGAAGAGGTGAAAGGCAAAGGGTCTCCCTATGCAAACTGATTGGATTTTTTTTGGCCAGCTTAGCCGTGATGATAGTCATGAGGTGGCAACCAGACCTGAAGTTTGGAGGATCCAATCCAGTGGGAGGGCCACTGAAAGGGATTTTAAAGCCATCCCTAAAACCAGTCACAATGTCAATGATTTTTGTGGATGCAGAAAGAGCCATGCTTCCATGGCCTCCCAACATATTGGGGTGAGTACTTTAGTTACCATTTCTTCTCTATTTACCTGGCATGGGTTTGAATTTCTTGAGATATTTAACAAGCATTTGGGATAAGTTACCTTTTCTTTCCCATGACGACAAGTTGAACAAGGGACCTTAGTAGCCCAAAAGGTTTGGACCTTGAAATTTTCACTAGCCTTATGAAGACATGATTTCAACCTAGCTCTCTGAACAGTTTATCTAGCAAAGAGGTGAGCCCCAAAGCATTTAGTGAACTTATGCTTGCATCTTCACTAGGGCAAAAAGCAGTTATTTCTGTTGAATCACCAGCAAATGTTAGATGATGCAGAGTTCCCCCTGCCCTGATAAATGCTGCTCATGTTACCCCTAGAGGGGTGGGGCTAGGCTTTATGTCATGTATCTGCCTTGACATATGTGTAAGACAAAGATTTGCATCCTGGGTTCCCCGCCATCTTTTCTCTAAGGACCTCAACTTAGTTAAGCCAGATGAAGCACTCTTACTGTTTCTATGTGCCCAAAATGCTGTCTGTGAATTCTCGTCTCTGCACATGACTGCACCCAGTTGACCATCTCCTGCTGGGGCAGCTGGTGGACTGTTACTCCTTTCTTCTTTCTCTGAGTTTGAACCCCTCTTCCTGCACCCATGTTACAGCTGGAAGATGTCAGTGTAATGACATCTCCTAATCCTCCAGTGTAGGGAACTGGGAATAGTGTCATATAGCCTAGGATAATCAGAAGGGGAAGGTCTCACAAGAGACACATCCCTTTCAGCTAGGGACATAAGAACATAAGAAAATGCCATACTGGGTCAGACCAAGGGTCCATCCAGCCCAGCATCCTGTTTCCAACAGTGGCCAATCCAGGCCATAAGAACCTGGCAAGTACCCAAAAACTAAGTCTATTCCATGTAACCATTGCTAATGGCAGTGGCTATTCTCTAAGTGAACTTAATAGCAGGTAATGGGAACCTCTAGAATCACCCAAGCTTGAGGAGCTCCTAGAGCTTGAGTTGGAGGAATGCCTCTTTGAATGTCACTTATGCCTTTCCTGTGCCTGAGGGGTGCCATTACCTTATATTGCTTCAAGAGTTCTTGTGAATGTGTGACACATGGCATCTAGTGTGGTGAGCCAAGTTGGAGCGAGGGGTTGGCCAAGAGTACTCTCAGAAACTACCACATCTCCAAAGGCTGCAGAGTACCAGTGCCAAATTGCATTGTCACCTTAGGGTCCACATGATGGGATTCCTTGTGGACTCTAAAATAATGTAGCCTGAAGACTCTTTCCAGCAAGGTGATCGCCAACAGAAGGGGGGGCAACAAGAGCCACTAAATTTGAAGGTGTTAGACCATCTCTTTTCAGGCCTTGTACGCTCAGACAGCAAGCTGCCATCACTCTGCAGAGAGTGTTCTTCATTCCAGCACTGAAAACAGTAATTCCCATTGGAATTACAGTGCATCAGGATCTGGGCACCCTGATAATACTTACTTTCTAAACTATCCTTCAGAGGTGAATGAGGGGGGCAGGGATAAGAGTAATATCCCATGCTCTTGTGCTCCTGTGACATGCAAGTGTTTGCAGTGAGCCCTCTTGGCCTCCCATTGATTTTACCTGAAGAACTTGAGCTTCTGCCCCAGCGCACTCATGCAGAATGGTGAAAGGGGCTCAGACCCCTACTATAGCCACCAGGGGCACCCTCTGGATGACTCAACTGGAGGTACAGCCAGAATCTTTCACTTCATATCTATTCAGGAAGGGTCCAGGACATGTAGCAGGGATGGAGGCTGGTGTGCTACCCATGGGGGGGGCATCCCCATGGGGAACAGAGACCTTCCATGATGTGCTTTCACCCCTTGAGGGTGGATCACAGACTCCTGTGAGCCCAGTGGTCTGCAGACAAAAACAGGTCAGGCAATGAGGAACCATTGCTGGGATGACTCCTCTTTCAGCCACCCTGAGCCCCTGAGTCAGGGGCCTGCACATGGGGTGGTGGCACCATGGTGCGCACCTTCTTCCCTGCTGATGTTTTCTTCCTCTCATGTTCTAGGGGGCGAGCCCCTGCCTCTGCCCTTCCTCGACACCACAAGAATCAGTAGCATCCACTTGCTCCACTTCTACCCCCCACTCATGAGGGTCCTCTCCCCCTTTAACATGGCAGCAGAGATTGAAATGGGGGCATGTCAGACCCATGCTGTGGTTACCAACTGACAGAACATCTGTAGTAGTAGGAGGAGAGGAAAGCATCCGAGAAGTACTCATCTACAGGAGTGCAGGCCTTCTGGGCATTGTCGCTTACTAGCGTGGTCCATGGGATGACAAAGCCAAACTGCCCTGGTGTTTAAAGAAAAAAGTTTTAATTTAATTTTTATTTTTAATCAGGGCTCAACAATAAATAGGGGAAGACCTCGGGTCTCTCAAACGAAGAAATAAGAATCATCCTGAGGATTTAACCTGAATTTAAGGATTGCTCTCCCCTTCCCCATTATTATAATTATTATTATTTTTTTAAATAATGGAGCTTCCTCAGATTGGCAGAATGGGGACAGTCCCAAAGAGGGAGGCAGCTAGTGCTCACAAACCCCCACACCTGATGCCAGTGGCTAGACAATCACCAAAATTTCGGGCTGGCGCTAATGTTAACATGCAGCTGCGAGTACTGCTGGGTAATCCTCAGTATGCAGCGCTGCAGCCACACAGGGTCCATCAGGGGAGTTATGCTGTCTCCAGAGCATCAGCACTACTCCCATCCCCCCTTACAAACCAAAGAAGATGCAAAAGAGTGTCTGAAACCCCCCCCCCCTTTTCACCCCTCCCCACACAGACTCCACTGGCCCATCAAGTCCTGGCAACAGGGTGAGCCGACAACAACTCCCCACCAGAGATAATGGGGGGAGCCTCAGTCCAATGCAGAGGGTAAGGACCATGAGCTGGGGGTCTTTCTGCTGCTCGTGGTGGGGGGGGGGCCCTGAGTGCTCCATCACTGGTGTTGCCCACCCACTCTGTCTTATGCCAGCTGTCAGGGTAGCAGCCACACATAAATTAATACACATTGCCAGGAGCTTCAGAGCTCTGGGCATGTTATGTATTTCAAGAGCACCAAGAGAAAAAAGACTCTGTTCCTGCTGCTCTGTAGTTGGGAGCCTTTTGGGGAGATTTCAGATGGGGGATAGTGTTGGGAATTTAGTCAGGCATTATTTTCTAGATAGAAGAAGGGGGTAGAATCAGTCACACTTAAAAAAAAGATTTTGGAGGGGGGAGAGAGGAAGTTGAGAACAAGCAGCCACCTTTATATTTTTTTAAATTGGACAGCTGGGGAAGAGGAATTCATCCATGGCTCAGTTACCTTTTTTTTTTTTACTTACCAAGCTCAATGCTTTTGCTTAATGTACGTGGTTAGATTTAAAGTCATTTTGGTAAACATTAGGGATGTGAATCGTGTCCTCGATCGTCTTAACGATCGATTTCGGCTGGGAGGGGGAGGGAATCGTATTGTTGCCATTTGGGGGGGTAAAATATCGTGAAAAATCGTGAAAAATCGTGAAAAATCTAAAAATCTAAAAATCGCAAAACCGGCACATTAAAACCCCCTAAAACCCACCCCCGACCCTTTAAATTAAATCCCCCACCCTCCCGAACCCCCCCAAATGAGTTAAATAACCTGCGGGTCCAGCGGCGGTTCGGAACGGCAGCGGTCCGGAACGGGCTCCTGCTCCTGAATCTTGTTGTCTTCAGCCGGCGCCATTTTCCAAAATGGCGCCGAAAAATGGCGGCGGCCATAGACGAACACGATTGGACGGCAGGAGGTCCTTCCGGACCCCCGCTGGACTTTTGGCAAGTCTCGTGGGGGTCAGGAGGCCCCCCACAAGCTGGCCAAAAGTTCCTGGAGGTCCAGCGGGGGTCAGGGAGCGATTTCCCGCCGCGAATCGTTTTCGTACGGAAAATGGCGCCGGCAGGAGATCGACTGCAGGAGGTCGTTCAGCGAGGGTTCCGGCGCCTCGCTGAACAACCTCCTGCAGTCGATCTCCTGCCGGCGCCATTTTCCGTACGAAAACGATTTGCGGCGGGAAATCGCTCCCTGACCCCCGCTGGACCTCCAGGAAATTTTGGCCAGCTTGTGGGGGGCCTCCTGACCCCCACGAGACTTGCCAAAAGTCCAGCGGGGGTCCGGAAGGACCTCCTGCCGTCCAATCGTGTTCGTCTATGGCCGCCGCCATTTTTCGGCGCCATTTTGGAAAATGGCGCCGGCTGAAGACAACAAGATTCAGGAGCAGGAGCCCGTTCCGGACCGCTGTCGTTCCGGACCGCCGCTGGACCCGCAGGTTATTTAACTCATTTGGGGGGGGGTTCGGGAGGGTGGGGGATTTAATTTAAAGGGTCGGGGGTGGGTTTTAGGGGGTTTTAGTGTGCCGGCTCACGATTCTAACGATTTATAACGATAAATCGTTAGAATCTCTATTGTATTGTGTTCCATAACGGTTTAAGACGATATTAAAATTATCGGACGATAATTTTAATCGTCCTAAAACGATTCACATCCCTAGTAAACATACCTGGATAATTTTCAGCCTGCTCAGCTCTACAACCACACTTATTCAGATAGATTTATCCAGGTTCTGCTGAATATGAGCGCTATCTGACTAATTTTAAACCATATCTTGAAATGTTCCAAACTAACAAATTTTTTTTTTTGTCTGGATAAGTTTGAGCCGGGTATGATATTTTTACATTTTGTTTCTGATTTTAATAGCATGTGAGGCTCTTATGCCAATAAGCAGTGTTTTGAAATAATATGCTGTTGTTATGCAACTATGTAATATTTTGTATTGCAAACTACAAAATCCAGCAAACTATAGAGTTAGCAAAGCCAATAAATGACAAACAGGAAAGAAACCTCACCAATTAACTCTAGACATTCACCAATTTAGCTGAGAACTATGTTTTCAAAAAATTGTGGATCAGTTCAAATATTATTTCAATTGTCCAAATAGTGCAAACATTCTTTAACACATGCAATGTGGCCTGTTTTTTACCTAATAGCTGTATCAGTGATTTGCTAAATATTATGAAACCACAAATACCAAAAATAAAATATTTAAAATGTACTCTAGAGCAGTGGTTCTCAACCTTTTTTCTACTGGGATACCCCTGACAGATAATGCTTACATGCATGACACACTGATCACTTGATCATCATGAGCTAAATGTAAATATACTCTGCATCCACAGAAACTCGCCCCCCACCCCCAGTCCCCAAACAATGGATGCAAAGGAGATTTCCCCATACAACTGAACATATAAAAAATATATTCTGATTCTGGTGCTAGCTCAGTAACAGAAACACAAACTCCTTTACTACCAGGCGCATTGTAAATATACAAAATATGAAGGAAAAAAACACTCAGTCATGTGTAGCCAACTTGCCATACCATAGCAATACTAATTCCAAGAATTCAGACAGCAATATCCCTGCCTTTGAAAAGGCAACAGTGCACCACAAGTGCATGTCCTATTGAGAATGAGAAAATGCAACAAGTAAGACTGATACAAATCTCTACCTACTAGTAAAATATCTCACCTCAGTCATGCACACAGAACTGACCTTTACCAAATGCAGAATAAAAGACTGCAAATTATAAATATGGAGACAAAGGGGGTCATTTATCAAAATGTGCTAAGGCTTTTTCACATGTGGAAATGTGTTTACTGCATGTGATAGCACCATATTGAAAATAGGAGGAGTGGGTGGTAAGGTTTTATCACCTTGTGTGATGTGGCCTATTTTGATGAATTGAAGCTCCCAGCACATCCAACTAGCCTGAGAGAGAGAGATGTTGAGTCCATCAAGCTAGGCTGAGAGAACACTGCCCAAATCTCATCTTTGGGTGAGTTTCTCACTCCGAGGGTCATCAAATGTTCACAAGAGACCACTGTTCTGTTCGTACATCTAACATTGAATGTCAAAGGGGCCCCTAACCCCCTACACTGATACCTAACCCTCACCTCGAGTTACTAAGTAGGCCTACCATAGGGATACAAATACCTATCTAGGGAGAAGACACTATGGCCAGGCACACACTATCTCTCTCTCTCTCTCATGTTATTGCAATTTGCACTAACTTAACTAGCACAAATTGTGATAGAATGAATATTTGCATAAACCACACCCCTTTTGCTATCACATGCGATACTTATCACATTTTGATAAATCCAGGCCAAAATCTTGAATGGAAACCTCAAAATGCCAATCTGCATGCAGTGCAAAACTGGAGAACTAGAAACAGAAATACATTTCCTCCTACAATAAGCAAAGTACAAAGAGAGAAAATATGAACATTCCCAAAACATATGATGTCTCTTGCACCCCATTAGTCACCTGCCCTGCCTCCATCATCCTTCACTTCTCCCAAGTACTCTTTTTCAATCATCTGCTCACACTCACATCCTTGCACAGCATTCCTAACCCCCCTCATATCCTCTTCCCTGTGCTCCCTCTTTCCCCTGATTGACTCTCCCTACCTCCTTCATCCCATCCCCTTCCCTGCCCTGCCCAGCTATCCCGACCCTTGTTTCCCACCCCTTCCTGCTCAGCAGCCCCCACATTCCATCTCCCTTCCACCTCTATCTGCTCAGCATTCACAACTTCCTTTCCCCTACCCTCCACAGGGTGAAGAGATCAGCAGAAGCATCACTCCCAAACTCAGCAGGGGAAGATAAAGTTTGTGTCCCATCGGGCCCAGAACAGAAGGAGTTGGCATTGTCTCACTCTGATCTGGATGAAAGAAGAAACAGCCTCCCACTGGGCCAAAAAGAGGAGAAGGAAGTGAGAGTAGCCTCCTGTCAGGCCCAATATAAGACAAGTCAACCAACGCCTACTCGAGCTGATAAGGAGATAGACAGCAGCTTCCTGCTGACCCTTCGACACATCTCCCAGGACCTCGTGAAACACCACTGCTCTAGAGTGTCATTTCTGGTATATCATTTTCTTCATGGCAAATGTCTACATAGCTTATAAAAGGAGACACAAACAAACCTGAATCATGCAACTTATGTGAACTGAAGGGTTGTATACCCACCAATCAAAATCTTTCTTCAAGAACTTATTTGATATGCTGAACAAGGTGCATATTCAGCTGCTGAGTGGCTTGGCATGTTAGCTGGCTAAACTTACCTGGATAACTTAGAGATAATTTTTAAAAGCTCGGTGCACTTCAAAATCAGGAGATACACACACATCAGGCTCACGCATACCCACTGAACTTTAAAAGCCACTCAGATGCGCACATATCTCATGCTGCACACGCATATCAAAAGTTTTCAAAAAGGAGTGGAGCATGGTCTGAGAATGGCATGGGCATTTTGGGACATGGCCAAGAAATGGGCGTGAAAATACTTATGCACCTAAGCACACCCAGACTACCAAGCCACGTATGTTTAATTCTGCTATGGAGAAGGTATAAGCTAAAAAAAGAAAGATCCATTTCTGACAGGTTTAAAGGGTCTGGGGCAATGGGGAATGCAGGCTATCAAACAAGGGGGGGTTTGGAGGACCTAGCTTTTAACTGGTTGAACTGGTAATCAAACTGGTGAAACTGGACATGTGCCCCTTTTAATATTATTCAAATAATGCAGTAAAATCAAGATTTACATGGCTAGGTACGTGTCTGGTTAAAATTAGGCACACGAGTGCATGCATATATGTGCACACCTTATAAAATCACTGTGCCCCTGGGCGCAAGCTGACACATATGTGCAAAATTGCACCTGCTTACAGGTTTGAAATTTACCATCTTACCTTTATATTCAGCAATGCGGACACACCACTGAATATATCTGGCTAACTTTAGGACAGGTATATTGGGCGACCAGACTTATCCTGTAAGTTATCCAGCTAACTCTGAATATCGAAGTTAGCCAGGTAAGTTATCTGGCTATCTCAGCTCCACTCTGTTATGCCCATTTCACTCCTACCACTTAGCCAGATAAATACTTAGCCTAAGTGGCAGCTGCTACTGCACCACTTAGTTGAAAGTCGAAACTTATCTGGAATGATGCCGAATTTGGGCCTCAACAAGACCAGTGATCTTTTCCAACCAATCAGAATAATTTAGCAAATTTAAAGTCCTTTTAGACCAGTCAAGTCACTGCTGATATTCTATGTTTATTCATTGAAACCTTCTTTAATAGTAGAATTTGAATCCATGAACTTCAGAATTTATAAGTGAGGAAACCTTTTCTACTCACAACATCCCAATAACTCATCTAGATGTCATGAATTGAATGACACTTAAACGATGACAAAAAATAGATTAATCAGAGCTATGATAACACTCAAAACAAAATATTACTGTGAGCTTTGTGCAGCATTTTGTTCTGCAAACAGCTGTAATTTGTTGAGATATTTATTGATCTTATCATATTTTACTAATTAGCTTAGGCCTATATTCACTAAAGCTGCCGGACTCTTTGAATTGCACAGTACAGGGGGGCAGCGGGCGAAGCGCGGGCGAGCCTGCGAAAGCCGGCAGCGATCGCATCTCTGCAGTACGATCGCTGCCGGCTATCTCACCCAATAGCGCAATCATAAAAGGTGGTGCTATTGGGTGCGAAGTCGGCAGCGAAAAGGGTTCTTACCTTTTCGCTGTCTGCGATGTCTTCATGGCGTCCGCCCCGGTGCCGCCCCCGACTCCTCCTGTTCCGGTCTTGACGCCACCCCCATTTAGTGATCACACGCGCAAAGTCCCTTTGGAAAATGACCCCCTTAATCAAGGAAAACATGGTATTATACAACTACTCAAATGTTATTATTAAATTAAATGTAAAATACACCTCAGCTAGCCTAACACTGCTAGTATTATATATTAATTCATAAAACAGACTGCATTCAGTAATGCATTTAAACCCTTTGATTCCAGGGATCTGCTTGCAGCATCTTCTTGGCTGCTTATGATTTTGATGAAACTTCTGAAAAAGTAGGCAAAAGCAACTCAAAATACTGCACACTAAATAAAAAATAGTGCACACAAAATCAAGAGTGTGCACTAAATGAGAAATTTAAAAAAAGCAAAAGAAACCCAAATAAAATAAAACAAAAAAGAAGGAAAAATTAACCAAAACAAAATGAACCAAAAGTTTTACTGATGCACAGCCCTAAGAAAAAAATTAAAAATTTCTCTTTTTAAAGCTTTTCTTTTCACATGCATCCAAAGATGCTTGTTATCTCTTTCATTATAAGCATATTAGTTTTATAATTCTAACCTAAAACTTCTATTGTTTTTTTTAATTAGCATAATGTGATTCAAAAATATTTTTTGTATTTTATAACTTGCACTTTTAAAGTAATCAATTTCTCATCCAATTCTTGTTTTATCAAATTTCCAGAATCTTTACATTTCTCATTGCTAAATATCATTAACTACAGGGACAATTTATTTAAAATACTTTTCTACAAATGACTGACCTTTAACAAATAATTTGGGTTCATTCAAGATCTTTAAACATTTTGGAATATATTCATTTTTACAGTATTTAGTCAGTGTTACAATGTAATTTTATTCTCAAAGATCTTTGAAATACATAACTCTAGCAGCCGCCACTTTTACCCACGTGGCTGTCGTTCCTACCTTCTGGCTTCTTACTCTTTTTAGACATGTAAGCATTCACTTTATACACATGAACAACACAGAGAACTGTTGTTGGTATAATAAGGCCGCAGCTTTTGTTTAACACATCCAGAAAAACTTAGTTTTTGGGTACTTGCCAGGTTCTTGTAGCCTGGATTGGCCACTGTTGGAAACAGGATGCTGGGCTTGATGGACCCTTGGTCTGACCCAGCATGGCATGTTCTTATGTTCTTCTTATGTTCCCTGGGTACCCGAGCCGGTATGATGTCTCCACTGCTGCCCGCCGTAGGGACCAAGCAAGGCAGTCTTACTCCCTGGACCCCCGCCTTGTCTGCCAGCAAGGGGGGTCCCCGACCATCGGCACATTCCGCGCCCCCACCTTTTGCACCACCCAAGGTGCTGATCGGCTACCACGCCGTCCTGTGATGTCACCGGCACCACTTGCAATATGCCCAACCGGTCCGGGTAACCGTCCTCTCCCTCTCAGCTGCGACATTGACCCCCGCAGTGAATGCATTTGAATTGTGCTAACATAAGTAGGCTATTTGCTGCATAAGTTAATCAGTTATAAGAATGTACACTTATAATATTGCATGCTTAACCTGATACAGTGTTATTTGTTTCGTTGTACATTCATTATTTAAAAACATTCTCAATTTTTTAGCAAACTTATTTCATAGGGTGGGTGGGTGGGATTTTTCGGGCATGCGCTGGGAGGAAAGGGGGGTCCTGTCCTCCGTCGCGGTCCTTTAAAGGGCCAATGATGTCATTGGCGGCGTCGCCGAAGCTCTTCCTGTGCGCGGCACTGGGGCGTGGCCTAGCCCCACATCATCGCGCTCTTGCGTGCACAGGGGACAGGTGGTGGCTCATTCGCATGCTGGTGCTGCCACGTCGGCGTGCACCTCTCCTCCCCCCCTTTTGTCGGGAAGCCGTCCTCGGCGGGGGAGTGGGGCAGCGCTTCGGTTATGGGTGGGCTCTGGCAATCCCGGTCAGGCCCACCTATTTGTCAATCTCTGACCACTATACATAAATTGATTAAGGAGAATCATCTTAAAATAGTTTTGGTATTTGCTGTTTCATAACTTTCAGCAAATCTCTGATGCATCACTTATGTGAAATGCTGGCCACACTGGATACTTTTAAAGAATGTTTCCACTGATTTGGACAATTGAATGAATGATTACATAGTCCATTAATTTTTGAAACACAAGTTCTTGCTTATAAAGATTTTTCATTGAATCACTAGAAGGTTTTTTGAGACTTATCACCATTTCAAGCCATTTTAAATGATCTGAATTACTCACTGCTGGCTATCAGAAGTATTTTCCTCCTTTACACTAACAGGGTGTTTTCAACTAACAAAGTGAATATTTAGAGGTCACTGGTTTCATTGGATTCTTTCCTGTGTGGCATATTTATTGTGTATGTATTATCCACTGAACAAAACCCTATGAATATATATGATGTAACTGTAATGTCATACAACAAAAAAATTAAACACCATACAACACAATTACATAAATAAATGCTACATAATAAAAGTACTACTGCATAACACAACTGTATATCATTACTATACAACAGCAATATTCAACACCATTAAACACGTATAGCCATTATATTCCATAAACCCACAGAAATAATTCAGTCAAACTCCCAGCAACAATATAAATTAGAAATAATAAAACATACATTGACACAAATGTACAATACTGAACCAAATCACCTTAACATGATAACCAAATGCTCAGCCCATACAAATATTACCATATTTGTATTAATAAATGAGTAAAACAAACACATGCATATCTTCTACACAATATTTTTTGCTTTATTTCAGGTTAATAATCAAAGTGATATTTTGATATGTGTATGGGTGTGGTGATGTGTTTGTGTCAGAGCTGCCATGTGACTGTTTTTTAAATGAAACCATGTAGATCCATCTCTTTTACACCTCTCTTCATGTGTTTTGGTAACTGTAGGGTTGATGATTTTAAATAGTGGCAACAAGACTAAAAATACCCTGATGCGTTAGGATACAAGAATAACAAAAAGTCTCACTCAGAACCTGGGACACTTGCAGCTATGTTATTTAGGGTTTATACTTTCTTTGCAAAATTATATTTTCTTTTTCCTTCACAGTAACAGTGCTGGCCTATTTCTGTTTAGATAAGATAGATATTTATGGGTTAGTCACACAGAAGGAACTGTAACATCTCTGAAGTAAAGTCTGCTTCTCTGCTATTAAGACCACGTTTATGAATGTCTAGGAAATAATTAATTAAACAATGTGTCTTGACAAGCCTGTCATGGTCAACTGTATCGCCTGCTTCCTTATATTCATATCTTAATGAAAGAAATAAATGTATGTACAATACTTCATCCATGCTGGATTAAACTGCACAAATAACTATGTCCCACTTACTTTTGAGCTCAGTGCATACAATTTCACAACTTCTTAGTTCTTGGGGAAACTCTGGTGGTGCAGTCCCTCCTAGTTCACTCCATACACAGCTCTATACCTAAAAACAGAACAAAAACTGGTAGATCGATATAGAATGTAAGGCAAGGCATTTGCAAGTTTATATTAGAAAATTTTGTAAAGATGTTTCATATTTCCAAGGGTTGGTATTACAATCTATAAGTGTGACTCAGTAAGGGAAGCCCCTGAGTCAGCAGGTTTGTTTTAACATGGTGGAGCTGATTTCTTTCACTTGGCTCTTACCAATGGAAATTGTCTTACTTAGGAAGAAATCTGCTAGAGTGGGGAAGGGTAATTTGAGAGGAGCAAGGCCACTAGCCAGTTCCCACCTACACAAGGTTGTGGTAACATCAGATGTATTCCTTGGAGTGGGAATTTATCATGGAGCTCTTAACAATGCAAAAGTGATAATAAGGCATGGGTTTTTTGTTGCAGCATTCAAGATGTTTTGACATTCCAGCCTTCTAATGGGCAGCGTAAGAATAGGTGCTGTATCATTTTGGGCTGGCTCCATGAGACCCAGGATTTTATGAGTGATAAAATTGTAGAATGATGGGATTTTGCAGCTCTAGCTGTGTTTCTGGGGTTCTAGAACCTGGTCAGCCTAGTGTGACCACAGGTTTTCAGTATGATAGAGGTGATCTGAAGGGTAATTTGCATGCCATTATGGTCAATTTGTCACCAGTAGGGCGGGCAGCCTTAGTCTTGGACTGATAACTCTTATGTTTCAATTGTTAAGGCTAGAAAGTATAGATAAGGGAATTCAATGACAGATATTTGGCAGCCAAAATGGGGTTGAAGTACTTGTTGAATATTGTTGATTATTATGGTTGTATTGCAGAAACATGTGGATATCAATAATCAAAAGCCATTTAGGCCCGAATTCACCATTCTTTCGCAGAATGGTGAATCCTGCGAAAACAGGGGTCGGGGGGGGAAGTGGGGGCAGTCCTGCGAAAGCCCGCAGCCTTCGCACCACTGCGGGGCGCCGGCTGCCGGTTTTCACACCGAATAGCAACATCATAAAAGGTGTAGTTATTTGGTACGCTACTGCCGACAATAATGTTAGTAACATTATTGCCGGCAGCGAAAACACCACCGACTCTGCCCCTCCCCACTCTGACTCCTCCCCTCCCCCTAATTTGCATCATATTGCATGAAAAAAGGTCCTTTTTGCATGTGATATGGCCTTATCGCGTGCGTTAGGGCCCTAACACATGCGATAAGGGTTTAGAAAATAACCCCTTATTTGGACAACTCCAAAGATATCCATCTAAATAGCAAATTTGGAATATTCATCCAATTATCGAGCTAAATTATATCTAGATAAGACTTTTGTTGTCAGGCCATTGAAATTGGGCCAGGAGGCCCATGACACTTTATTTTATTTTTTTTTACTGGAGTGATACTTAATGGGATATTTTTGAAGATATCCATTAAGAAGCTAGTTATACAGCCACACAAGGCTGGATAACTTTAGGCCTAACTGTCCTTATTTAAGCAATGGCCAGTTAGGATAAAGTTATCCAGCTATATGTAGCTGGATAACTTTAGGATAGTATATTTAGTGGGGCATATATCCCGCTGAATATACTGAACAAGTTATCTGGGAAATTTTAGCTTGATAACTTGTCCACTAACCACTTTTCTGAATATTATCCAGTAATGCTTTATAATTTAAATAAGGCTGTGGCCTTATTTCCCACTATATTTTGCTCTGTGTGTTTGGTAATTGGAGGAGTGTGACTGCCAATGTTAACCCCTGCATGTAAGGAAATATCTGAATTATGGGAAGAAATTTGGACCACAATCATTATTTTTTTTAATCGATCTCAATAAAAGAACACTATTTATTTTGAAAAGTTTGGAAAAAGGTATCAGAACATGACTGTAGATATTTTCAGAAAGTATTATTCATTTAAAAGTAATAGGTTTATGTTTATCAAGTTGCATTTGGTTTTTTTTCCAATTACAGCAGGTCACTGTGGAACTCCAGAACTTATAGTCAATGGCCAAGTTATTGGAGAGAATTATGGGTACAGAGACACAGTTGTATATCAATGCAGCCCAGGTTTTCGATTGATTGGCTCTTCTGTACGAATTTGTCAACAAGATCACAACTGGTCTGGACAGCTGCCCACCTGTGTGCGTAAGTAAGCATGCTAAAAAAAATCACATTAACTACATGTTAGTACTCTTCATTCTATTTACCATAAAACATTTCATGATTATGTCCTGTACAAACATATATAGCATATATATGTATATATATACAGAATAATAAATGACTCTCATGTATTTATGCTTTTAATAATTATAAAGTAGTTGCAACAGAAATATGCAATTTTGTAAAATAATGCCCTTACTGCAATTTAACATCAAAACCCATCTATCAACGCAGGCTAATGGGCAATTTTAACATGGATGTTACCAATTTTAATGCCTGATTTATTAAATAATATTTATAATATTTAATAAAAATGGCATTAAAACCATTTTTCAGATCCTTTAATGCTGATGCTTTTCTGCTGCTGGCAGCTCATGGGTTTTACTGCTGCTGGTAATGCATTGGTGTTCTTGGTAGTGATAATGATTGTCCAACAGAGGATGCAATTCTGCAAGGTGAACAGCAGGGGCTGCTATGCCCTTATCCCTCCCCCCTTCCCCCGCCAACCATAAGTGACAAATCACAGGTGTCGGAACCCCCTAGAAGTGATGTATTACAGGTGTAGATTCTTCTCCTACTCCAAGTGACAGATTACAGGCACCAGCCGCCCAAAACTCTGAATGATAAATGAAAGGTAGCAGCAATCCTGCCGCCCTACTCCTTCTGAATCCTTGTTAAATTGAAAATGGTGCCAGCTGACTAATCTGAAGTCTACCAACTAGTATCTAAGGGGCTCATTCCCTACCATCCACCCCCTTTGAAATGCAAAACTTGTTTTTTGCACTTTCTGTTTAACTTGAATACTTGATCTATTGGTTGAAGGAGGAGTTCAAGGTTAAATGCAGAAATGGACTGTGCTCTGATGGAACACTAAAAATAGCAAGTAAAAAATCCAAAGGGATACACTCAGGCAGTCCCCACAATCATAAAACAGTAAAAAGAAGAAGTACCAAAGTACTATTTAACAAAAACATGTATAAAGGACACATAGAAAGAAAGGATTGCAGTGAGAAAACTCACTGAATTACTATTTTTTTCCAATTTTCAAATGGAATTAAAAGTTCAGTTGTGGGCTATCTCATATCAGTTCATTCATAAGCCCCCATGAAAAATAACTATAAAACTGCAACTGCAAGCATGTTTGTGAACTTAGCTTTTGTAGAAGGTTACACAGTGGGGAACCTATGAAATGCCCAACATGACCTGTGTTTCTAAGGATATTCATCAATGGATTCAAAATTATCTGAATCCCACATCCTTTTTTGGTGAGAGACCAACTTCATAAAACTCTGTATTTCAAAACCAGCATTCTGACTCTACAGCTAATATCTGCCATGCTGCAATGCATATGTCAATGGAAGGAAAACAACATAGATACCTTGTCACTCATAGAAATGTGTCTAGTTCTAGGGATGTGAATCGTGTCCTCGATCGTCTTAACGATCGATTTCGGCTGGGAGGGGGAGGGAATCGTATTGTTGCCGTTTGGGGGGGTAAAATATCGTGAAAAATCGTTAAAAATCGTGAAAAATCGAAAAAATCGAAAAACCGGCACATTAAAACCCCCTAAAACCCACCCCCGACCCTTTAAATTAAATCCCCCACCCTCCTGAACCCCCCCCCAAATAACTTAAATAACCTGCGGGTCCAGCGGCGGTCCGGAACGGCAGCGGTCCGGAACGGGCTCCTGCTCTGAATCTTGTCGTCTTCAGCCGGCGCCATTTTCCAAAATGGCGCTGAAAAATGGCGGCGGCCATAGACGAAAAAGATTGGACGGCAGGAGGTCCTTCCGGACCCCCGCTGGACTTTTGGCAAGTCTCGTGGGGGTCAGGAGGCCCCCCACAAGCTGGCCAAAAGTTCCTGGAGGTCCAGCGGGGGTCAGGGAGCGATTTCCCGCCCGCGAATCGTTTTCGTACGGAAAATGGCGCCGGCAGGAGATCGACTGCAGGAGGTCGTTCAGCGAGGCGCCGGAACCCTCGCTGAACGACCTCCTGCAGTCGATCTCCTGCCGGCGCCATTTTCCGTACGAAAACGATTCGCGGCGGGAAATCGCTCCCTGACCCCCGCTGGACCTCCAGGAACTTTTGGCCAGCTTGTGGGGGGCCTCCTGACCCCACGAGACTTGCCAAAAGTCCAGCGGGGGTCCGGAAGGACCTCCTGCCGTCCAATCTTTTTCGTCTATGGCCGCCGCCATTTTTCGGCGCCATTTTGGAAAATGGCGCCGGCTGAAGACGACAAGATTTAGAGCAGGAGCCCGTTCCGGACCGCTGCCGTTCCGGACCGCCGCTGGACCCGCAGGTTATTTAAGTTATTTGGGGGGGGGCTCGGGAGGGTGGGGGATTTAATTTAAAGGGTCGGGGGTGGGTTTTAGGGGGTTTTAGTGTGCCGGCTCACGATTCTAACGATTTATAACGATAAATCGTTAGAATCTGTATTGTATTGTGTTCCATAACGGTTTAAGACAATATTAAAATTATCGGACGATAATTTTAATCGTCCTAAAACGATTCACATCCCTATCTAGTTCCTTCAGGAATCCATTCATATGAAGCTCACATCGTCAACATGGAGAAGGAGATACATCACTTTGAAATTTCTGTCATTTTGAGATGAGTGTTGTAACTTTTTTTTCCCTTCTGTGACAATGAGATCCTGATGAATAAACATCACATCATTGCCCCTTTTTCCTGAGTGAGACATCCATGAATCAACATAGAGTTTCCTGTATGTACCAGGATCAGTCCAGACTGCTGGGTTATGCCTCCCTTCCAGCAGATGGAATCAGAGAGAAACTGAAAAGGCACCTCCCATATAACCTGGTGTGCCACCTGCGGTCTCTCAGTATTTCTCTGACTCCAGCAGATGGAGAGTGCATAACCTGCGGTCCTGATCATCTTCAAATTGGGAAGGGTTCCTCTATCCTTTTGGTGTCAGGTTTGATTTATTTATGGGGAATCCTCTGACTAGATCAATTCTTCTGTAAAAAAAAAAAAAAAAGGGAAAATTGGAGCCCTGGAAGCCTGTTCCCGGAGTACTCTTGGTCCCCTGCCCAGTGAGTAGAAGGGGGAGGATTCATCTGTGGGCCGGTCAATCTCCCCCTCACCTCCAGAGACGCTGCATCCCTCGGAGGCTGTCATTTCAGAGAGGTTTTATTCCTCTACAGGCTCTATACTTATGTTTGCTCAGTAAAGTTTTTTCTTGAAAAAAAAAATTAAGAAAGAGCAGTTTTGCTGACAGTGATTATTTTTACTCACTCAAGGTTATTTCTATGATCCTATTTGCCCCACGCCTGCCGTGCTCTCTAGGGCCTCCAGACAGGGTCGCCTGCCACCCGGCAGATTTTTGCGCCATTTCGCGCCTTTCTGTGATGCCACAGGAGGCCGTTTGTACGGATGTGGGGAGCCGGGTTACCGGCTCTCCAGTGAAGGCCTCTGCTCCCGGTGCATTCCTTCATGGCGAAGGCCTCTGCTCCCGGTGCATTCCTTCGTGGCGGCCGATTTCGGGCAGGGGAGGAGCCCTGCCGCGCCAGAGGGGACTTAAAACTGTTTCGCTCCCTCACAGACAGGGACCGAGCATGCTCCCGATCTCGGAGGAGGCGGCCATTTTGCCTCCATCGGCGCTGGCGGTGGCCATCTTGGATCGGCCCGATACTGATGCAGCTTCTATGGGGGAGGGGGAGGATTTCCCTCCCTTGTCACCGCCGCCTGTCAGTCCTCAGGGACACTGCGATTTTCAGCTGGACTCGGGTCTCCCACAGTTTTCTCCAGTGGGGGGTCCTCAAAGAGACCTCACCCCTTTTCTTCCCAGTTTGTTGTGCTTCTCCATAAGGCTTATATGGAGGCAGAATCTGACTGGGAAAATCGGTCTCCTGTCCCTCCTAAGATTTTGAAGGGCCCAGCATTCCATGACAGCTCCAGATCGGGAGCGCCTGGTATTGTCCAAAGTTCTGGACCCCTTATTCCGGCCTCGGCTATGGATCCTGCTTCTCAAGACCCTATCATTCAGGACCTGGGTGATGATGTGGGCAGTGCGGAGGGAGACGATCCACAGATACTCCATTTGTTCCATAAGGAGGAGCTGGACCCATTAATTGCGCATGTCCTTCAGAAATTGGAAATTCCGGGGCCACAGACTACTACGGATACCTCGCCGGGAGACTTGGTCTTGTCGGGACTCCGAGCTCCACCGCAAACTTTTCCTTTTCATCCAAAACTTTTTCAGATCGTCTCCCGGGAATGGGGTAACCCAGAAGCTACCCTACGGGTCAGCCGAGCTATGGACAAGCTTTATCCACTGCCTATGGAGTCCTTGGAGCTCCTTAAGATTCCCAAGGTGGACTAGGCAGTCACAGCCATTGCCAAACATACCATCATTCCTGTTACGGGTGGCACGGTGCTCAAGGATCTTCAGGATCGGAAGCTGGAAGTTTTGCTCAAGCGCATTTTTGAGGTTTCAGCATTAGGAGTGCGGGCTGCGGTTTGCAGCAGTATGATGCAGAGAGCTACCCTATGCTGGGTTCAACAGATGCTTCGGCAAAGGATCTTCCTCCAGAAGAAGCGGAACAAGCGAACCGCATGGAATCGGTGGTAGCTTATACCGTGGATACTTTGTATGATCTTCTCCACACTTTGGCCCGCACTATGGCTTCTGCAGTTTTGGCAAGGCAGATTCTCTGGCTATGTAATTGGGTGGCAGATGCCTCTTCTAAGTCGCAATTGGGCGCTTTTCCTTTTTGGGGCAAGCTCTTATTTGGCGATGAATTGGAACAGCTGGTTCGCTCCTTGGGGGAGAACAAGGTCTACAAGTTACTGGAGGACAAGCCCAGGTCCTTTCGTTTTCCCAGATTGTTTCGCAGCCGCTTCCGAGGACAACGCCACTTCCACTTGGGGAGGGGCTCTTCCTCTTACACTGCATGACAGCCACCCGCAAGATCTGAAGCATGGACCCATTCCTTTCATGGCAGGCAGCCTCAGAGATCGGGCGCCTCGCATGCCTTCACCAGCAATAAGCTGTCCCAATGAAGAAACGTGGCCCATCCCTCAGTTCCGGTGGTCGGGGGACGTCTCTTCCACTTTCGGGAGGAATGGGCCAGGATCACCTCAGACCAGTGGGTCCTCGATATTATAAATCATGGCTACGCTTTGGATTTTGCACGGCCCCTCCGCGACTTGTTCCTCATTTCCCCCAGTGGTTCTTCGACAAAGCAACAAGTTTGCAGACCCTGGGAGCCATTGTTCCGGTTCCCCCGGCCGAGCAGCGTACCGGTTGCTATTCCATCTACTTCATCGTGCCCAAGAAGGAGGGCACTTTCCGTCCGATATTGGACTTGAAGCAGGTAAACAGGACTTTGCGCATTCCACGCTTCCGGATGGAGACATTGAGATCAGTCATTGCGGCCATCCACAAAGGCAAATTTTTGGCTTCTTTGGACCTAACAGAAGCATATCTCCACATAGAGATTCGAGACTTTCATCAGCGGTTTCTCAGGTTCATGATACTGGGGAAACATTGCCAGTTCTGTGCTCTGCCATTCGGACTGGCAACGGCACTGAGGGTCTTCACCAAGGTCATGGAGGTGGTAGCAGCGAGCCTTCGCAGGGAAGGTATTTTGGTACACCCCTACTTGGACGATTGGCTCTTCTGAGCGAAATCACGGATACTTTGCCAGAATACAGTACAGTCGGTTTTGCACCGTCTGGATTCTCTCGGCTGGGTTGTCAACTACTCCAAGAGCCAGCTGGTTCCCTCCCAGAGATTGGAATTTCTGGGGGCGCATTTCGACACCAGCTTGGGCAAGGTCTTTCTACCACAGGGGAGGATGGAGTGACTAATGTCTCATGTTCGTCGTCTGTTAGCTCTTCCTTTACCCGTGGTATGGGATTATTTGCAGGTTCTTGGTTATATGACATCCACACTGGAGTTAGTTCCATGAGCTTTTGCTCATATGCGCCCTTTGCAAAGGGCGCTACTTTCTCGTTGGGATCCAAAATCGGAAGAGTTTCAGATACCATTACCACTCTTCGAGCCGGCCAGGTCCAGCATGGACTGGTGGTTGATTTCGGATCATTTTCTAAAGGGTGTGGACCTGGAGCCCCCTCAATGGATCATCCTGACGATGGGTTGGGGGGCAGTTTGTCAGTCTCAGTCTGCACAGGGCCTCTGGACACTGCCACAGTCCAAGTGGTCCATCAATCGCTCGGAAACCAGGGTGGTTCATTTGGCGCTCTACCACTTCCTTCTGCTGGTTCACCACCAAGCAGTTTGGGTTCTTTCTGACAATGAAACCACTGTAGTTTACATAAACCGACAAGGGGGCACAAAGAGTTGTCTGGTAGCCTCCGAGGCAAGCAGGTTGATGGATTGGGCGGAGCGACACCTGTCTCGTATAGCGGCATCTCACATAGCCAGGGTCGGCAATGTTCAAGCGGACTTTCTCAGTCATCAACAGCTAGATCCCAGAGAGTGGGAACTGTTGAACGAGGCCCTGCAGCTTATCATCCAATGGTGGGGGACCCCCATATTAGACTTGATGGCAACCCGCCTCAATGCAAAAGCAGCGCGCTTCTTCAGTCACAGAAGGGAGCATGGCTCGGAAGGTGTGGATGCTCTGGTTCTTCCTTGGCCCACACGCATTCTTCTTTATGTGTTTCCTCCATGGCTGCTGGTGGGGAAAATATTGTGCCGGATCAAATCCCACATGGGACACATCATTCTGGTAGCTCTAGAGTGGCCAAGGAGGCTGTGGTTCATGGATCTGATCAACCTAGCACTGGACGGTCCTTTACGTCTTGGTCATCTGCCTCATCTGCTTCGGCAGGGCCTAGTATATTCATAAGCCAAGCTGCTTTTGTCTAGCAGCTTGGTTTATGAGAGGCAGCAATTGAGAAAGAAGGGTTATTCGGAGGCAGTTATCACTACTCTCCTACACTCTCGTAAAACCTCTACTTCCGTCACCTATGTTAGGGTTTGGAAGGTGTTTGACTCGTGGTGTTGAGGGTTGAATGTGTCCCCATGACAGGCCACCATTGGTCATATTTTTGCCTTCTTACAGAACGGTCTAAAGAAAGGATTGTCATACAACTCACTTCGAGTACAGATAGCAGCCTTGGGCTGTTTTTGAGGTAAAGTTGACGGTGCTTCCCTCGCCCTTCACCTGGACGTGGCCAGGTTCTTGAAGGGGGTCAAACACCTACCGCCGCCGGTACGGTCTATCTGTCCATCTTGGAATCTGAATTTGGTTCTTCATGGTCTGTGTAGTTTGCCTTTTGAGCCTTTAAAGAGATCTACACTGAAGGATTTAACACTTAAAACGGTGTTTCTGGTGGCTATTTGCTCAGCTAGGCGAATTTCCGAGCTTCAGGCATTGTCCTGTAGGGAGCCGTTCCTGCGTATCTCTGGCTTGGGAGTTTCTCTTCACACTGTTCCTTCCTTTTTGCCTAAGGTAGTTTTGACCTTTCATGTCAACCAGACAGTGGAGTTGCCGGCTTTCTCGGATGAGGGTAGGCATGATCCTCGGCAGAAGGATCTTAGGAGGTTGGATGTTTGAAGGGTCCTCCTGCAGTACTTGGAGGTTACCAATCCTTTTAGGCTGTCTGACCATCTATTTGTTCTGTGAAATGGTCCGAAGAAAGGGTCTAAAGCTTCTAAAACTACCATTGCCCGCTGGTTGAAATGCGCTATTGCTGCAACTTACATTGGTCAAGGGCGTACTGTTCTGGAGGGGCTTAAGGCTCATTCTCTTCGCTCACAGGCAGCTTCCTGGGTGGAGAGTAACTGTGTATTGCCCCAGGAGATTTGCAGGGTGGCTATATGGAAATCTTTACACACGTTTGCCAAGCATTACGGTTTGGATGTTCGGGATCCGAAGATGGATTCGTTTGGCAGCAGTGTGCTTAGAGCTGGAATCTCGAGGTCCCACCCCATTTAGGGCAGTTTGGGTACATCCCAGCATTCTGGACTGATCCTGGTATGTACAGGGAAAGGAAAATTAGTTCTTACCTGGTAATTTTTGTTCCTGTAGTACCAAGGATCAGTCCAGATGCCCGCCCACAGTGTACGAGTCCCACTAGTCTGATTCTGTTGGTATTTCTTTCTTACAGATTTTTGTCAGAGCATCTTGACAGATGTCACATCGATCTTTTATTGACAGTTCATATTTGATTCAGAAGTTGTTTATTCACGGGTTGTTGTTCACATTGATCTAGTCATTGGTTATTACCATATATTATATTATATTTATTCTGCTTTGATATCGATTATACTGAGGGACTGCAGGTGGCACACCAGGGTATATGGGAGGTGCCTTTTCAGTTTCTCTCTGACTCCATCTGCTGGAAGGGAGGCATAACCCAGCAGTCTGGACTGATCCTTGGTACTACAGGAATGAAATTACCAGGTAAGAACTAATTTTCCTCTATAATTCCTCCCCTTTGTTAGAGATGGGAGAACTCCATAAATATTGCACTTCATGAATTTTCCTGTGGTTCAAATATTTTATCTGTTGATTTATTCAGGATATATTTTTTAGAAACATTCTAAGACAAGTTCCTCTCAATTACTGCAGAGAATTATTCACCCAGTTCTAAGAAAAAGCACCAAGCTTAGTTTTTGGGTGTTCATCTCTCTTTTTTTAATTGACCCAGGAGCTTGAGATAGTGAAGTGGATAGCTTTGGGGAAGGCCATGTTTTTTACTTTTGAATTTGAGTAAGGAAGGAACTGGGTATTAAGATTATTTTTTCTTTCTTTTTTTTTAAGGATGTTCTGTTTTGTTTTGTTTTTTAAATAAAGTACAAGTATTTACAAATCTATTTTGCAGGCTAGGAGGTGAAAGTTTTTGGATCTCTGCCCAGCTCTATTCCAGTCTGAAGCTTTGTTTTTCTGTAGGCACACATGCAAGGACAAATTTGATATAAATTGCATATGTTTTTTGAGCTGATTCATGTGGAATGTTTCTATAAAAATAAGCATCAGAAATTGAAATCTGTTTCTTCAGGATTTTTTATTCTGTCTTACTCAGTTGATACTTAAGAACATTAAGAATTAATTCAATGTGGTGTTTTAAATCTGTTTTTCCTATTTTGTTTCATGCATGAATTTTCTTATATTTCTTTTCACTTAAATTATATTTTTTTCTTGGATCCCTTTTACTTATAGTAAACATAATTTTGCATCATAATTGATTTGTAATTGAACAGTGTTTTTCTTTTATTTCTAATTCAATTTGAATCACTACATTGTGATTTTCAAGATTATCTTTGAAAGTATTCTAAAACAAAAAAAAAACAAACAAATTGTTTAAAAAAAGATTGTGTAAAGAACTTTTACCCATTGAAAGAATGGACAGCTGGGGAGTCTATAAAAACTGTCTAAATGTGAACATAATGGTAAGACAATGCCCAACCTTTGGAAAAACATACATTTTCAAATTTGTGGAGCTGAATAAGAACCATGCAATCAAATTTACCTCAACAATAAATTTAAAATGCAATGTAGGCTAGATAGCCATTTTCTATGGCTTAGCTCATTGATTTGCCTGAAATGATTTACATCCTCCATCCTGTTCATTTTCATACTACTAAAATTTTATGCACTATTTAAGGTATCTTCAGTTAAAAAAAAGTGCATTTTTCTGTACTGCAGCTTTTAGTGATGCTGAAGAAAAGTGCCAACAGTGTTAATATAGGCCCTAAATCCTTAGAGATGAATATTCAGAGAAGTTAATGCTTGTAAAATCAGCATTAGTGGCTTATACATGCTATATTATAAACATAAAAATGTGCCGTATTTTAGCTTTTGCATGCATATTTACCTATGCAAAAGGGGACAGTCTAGGAGTGTTCCAGGGTGGAGCTAAGAGTTAAACATGTAGGTTGCTATTTCAGGCGTGGTTAACTTTGATCCTTGAGAGCCACAAACAGTAGGGATGTGAATCGTTTTTCAACGATTAAAATTATCGTCCGATAATGTTTATATTGTCTTAAATCGTTATAGAACACGATACAATAGAAATTCTAACGATTTATCGTTAAAAATCGTTAAATAGTGTTAGTGCGCACTAACTCGAGTTAGTGCGCACTAACTCCCCGTTAGTGCGCACTAACTCGATTTAGTGCGCACTAACTGAAAATGATACAAATAAACACTTTCCAGGTCACTGAAGGTCAGTTAGGAATGAATATGTGTTCCTATTGGCTGGCTGCCCTCTTATCTATTGATGTTACCAAGGTTACCACTGAGGTGATGGTTGGGGGGATGGGAAATGGAACTGGAAACTAATGAACACCAACAGAAAATGAAACAAAGTGTTCACACTTCCCAGGTCAGTAAAGGTCACTTAGGAATGAATATGTATGTATGTATTCCTATTGGCTGGCTGTGCTCTTATCTATTGATGTTACCAATATGGTTGGGGGGATGTGAAATGGAAACAGTTGGAAGCTTGACAAAAAAAGTAATGTCATGATCAGCACTCACGTGACTAGAACTTGTTTGTTTATTATTTTTGTTAGCAGGCACCTGAAATGCTAGTGCATGTTGAATTTGCCAATCACTGTGCATTTTAGAAAGGTGGTCCTGGCTGGAACTGTACACAGTTCAAATATATGTAATTGATTGTTGGTAAGTGTATTTTTTAAGTAGCCACACTGGCACCAGTATGTTTACTTTTCCTCCTACTTAACTCACTAGCTCAGCTTTGTAAGAAGGGCTTCTCTGCTTGTGTGTTGTTTTTGTTTGGTGTGAGGAGAGCAGAAACATCAGATCTTTATTCAATCTACTACAGTCATCTCTTACAGTGCCCTATCCCTATTAATACCAGGAGTGTTGTGATCTTCCTGCACACAGTGCCCTAACCCTGATACCAGTCTGAGACAGCTCCCTCCCTGCATTACTAGTGAGAGGCTGGCTTCACAGACAGGGGGGAGCTGCCTGACCCTCACTCCTGACTTCCCCCATGTCCCAGCTAGTGAATGGTGTGTGGGTGAGGGGGGGGGGGGGGGGAGGATGGTGAAGTCTGAGACAGCTCCCTCCCTGCATTACTAGTGAGAGGCTGGCTTCACAGACAGGGGGGAGCTGCCTGGCCCTCACTCCTGACTGCCCCCATGTCCCAGCTAGTGAATGGTGTGTGGGTGAGGGGGGGGGGAGGATGGTGAAGTCTGAGACAGCTCCCTCCCTGCATTACTAGTGAGAGGCTGGCTTCACAGACAGGGGGGAGCTGCCTGACCCTCACTCCTGACTTCCCCCATGTCCCAGCTAGTGAATGGTGTGTGGGTGAGGGGGGGGGGCGGATGGTGAAGTCTGAGACAGCTCCCTCCCTGCATTACTAGTGAGAGGCTGGCTTCACAGACAGGGGGGAGCTGCCTGACCCTCACTCCTGACTTCCCCCATGTCCCAGCTAGTGAATGGTGTGTGGGTGAGGGTGGGGGGGGTGGATGGTGAAGTCTGAGACAGCTCCCTCCCTGCATTACTAGTGAGAGGCTGGCTTCACAGATAGGGGGGAGCTGCCTGACCCTCACTCCTGACTTCCCCCATGTCCCAGCTAGTGAATGGTGTGTGGGTGAGGGGGGGGGGAGGATGGTGAAGTCTGAGACAGCTCCCTCCCTGCATTACTAGTGAGAGGCTGGCTTCACAGACAGGGGGGAGCTGCCTGACCCTCACTCCTGACTTCCCCCATGTCCCAGCTAGTGAATGGTGTGTGGGTGAGGGGGGGGGGGAGGATGGTGAAGTCTGAGACAGCTCCCTCCCTGCATTACTAGTGAGAGGCTGGCTTCACAGACAGGGGGGAGCTGCCTGACCCTCACTCCTGACTTCCCCCATGTCCCAGCTAGTGAATGGTGTGTGGGTGAGGGGGGGGGGGGTGGATGGTGAAGTCTGAGACAGCTCCCTCCCTGCATTACTAGTGAGAGGCTGGCTTCACAGATAGGGGGGAGCTGCCTGACCCTCACTCCTGACTTCCCCCATGTCCCAGCTAGTGAATGGTGTGTGGGTAAGGGGGGGGGGGGGGAAGATGGTGAAGTCTGAGACAGCTCCCTCCCTGCATTACTAGTGAGAGGCTGGCTTCACAGACAGGGGAGAGCTGCCTGACCCTCACTCCTCCGGGGTATTGTGATCTTCCTGCATGCAGTGCCCTATCCCTATTAATACCAGGAGTGTTGTGATCTTCCTGCATGCAGTGCCCTATCCCTATTAATACCAGGAGTGTTGTGATCTTCCTGCATGCAGTGCCCTATCCCTGATATCGGGATGTGTGCAAGAAGATCACAACACCCCCGGTATCAGGAATAGGGCACTGTGTGCAGGAAGATCACAACACCCCCAGTATCAGGAATAGGGCACTGTGTGCAGGAAGATCACAACACCCCTGGTATAAGGGATAGGGCACTGTGTGCAGGAAGATCACAACACTCCTGGTATTAATAGGGATAGGGCACTGTGTGCAGGAAGATCACAATACCCCTGGTATCAGGGTTAGGGCACAAGTTCTAGTCACATTGACTGATCACATTACTTGTTTTGTCAAGCTACCAACTGTTTCCATTTCCCATCCCCCATATACTGTCAGTAGGAAACTTGGTAACATGAATAAATAAGAGGGCAGCCAATAGGAATACATATTCATTCCTAAACTGACCTTAACTGACCTGAAAAGTGTCAAATTGTATCATTTTCAGTTAGTGCGCACTAACTCCCAGTTAGTGTGCACTAACTCCCGTTAGTGCGCACTAACTCGAGTTAGTGCGCACTAATCGGAAAAAACGATTTTTAACGATTTTTTAACTAAAAAATCGTGCCTAAGACAATTTTCTTGCCCTGCCACACGATTTCTATCGTTAAGACGATATGGAAAACGATTCACATCCCTAACAAACAGGCCAGGTTGTCAGGATATCTGTAATAAATATGCATAAGATACATTTGCATGCACTACCATCGTTGCATGCAAATCTCTCTCATCTATCTCCTTAATTGGAGTGGACTGGGAGGGAACTGGGAAAAAGGCCAATCACATCACCATTCTAATTGAAACATTCACCCCCCCCTGCATGCGCGAATGTGCGTGCGGATATGGTATTTTATAACATGCGTGCAGCTATGTGTACATGTTATAAAATCAGTGCGTATGTTTACCTACTAAAATCAACCCCCTAAGTGGGGAGAATTTAAGTAAGAATGCTCACAGGCGCAATAGCACTTTTCCTAGTTCACTCCCAGTTCACCTCAGTAAAAGAGAAGACTTCCTAAGCCACCTACCTAAATTTTACCCTGTTACCCTCGACCCTTAAAACCCCAATGAGTAGCCTATTAGTTTTTATTAGGGGTGTGCATTCGTATTGAACATAAATGTAAAACGCTACTTTTTTTTTTTTTTTAACTTAAAAAAGTGATGAGACATAAACGATCGGATTTCCAACTTATTCAACATAGCTATGTTGAATAAGTTGGAAATCGCGATTGTTGATCCAAAATAAAAATTTAAACCCCTCACCTTCCTTAATCCCCCCCCCCCCCAAAGACTTACCACAACTCCCTGGTGATCCAGCGAGGAGTGAGGACGCCATTTCTGAAATCTTTTGCGAGGAGCACGTGACGTCGGCGCCACGTCGGAGTGACGCGGCGTCACGTGATTCCCCGCGGGTTCGCGCCGGAACGCTCGTTCGGCCCAAAAGGAACTTTTGGCCAGCTTGGGGGGGTCAGGTAAAAATTTAAACCCCTCACCCTCCTTAATCCCCCCCCCCCCAAGACTTACCACAACTAACTGGTAGTCCAGCGGGGTCAGGACGCCATTTCTGACCAACTTTGCAAGGAGCACGTGACGTCGGCGTCACGTCGGAGTGACGCGGCGTCACGTGATTCCCCGCAGGGTCGCTTCCGGCACCCTCGTTCGGCCCAAAAGGAACTTTTGGCCAGCTTGGGGGGGTCAGGAGGCCCCCCCAAGCTGGCCAAAAGTTCCTTTTGGGCCGAACGAGGGTGCCGGAAGCGACCCCGCGGGGAATCACGTGACGCCGCGTGACTCCGACGTGACGCCGACGTCACGTGCTCCTTGCAAAGTTGGTCAGAAATGGCGTCCTGACCCCGCTGGACTACCAGTTAGTTGTGGTAAGTCTTGGGGGGGGGGGGATTAAGGAGGGTGAGGGGTTTAAATTTTTATTTGCACATATGGACATATACTCAACTCATTGAATTCTGTTTATGTCCATATTGACCGCAAATGGGACCCCCTTTGGACATATGGACTTACATGCTGTCCATAGCAGAAGTAAAGTTATGCAGTAGAGAACCTCGGCACATGCTTATGCAGGTAATTACGCGTTAACTTCATGGTGCAGTCCTGGCCCACCCATTCCCCACCCAGATGCCCCGCTCCATTTTTGTGAAAAATTGTTTATGTGTGTACTGAGAAATAATGCACATACTCGCACAGTTTTTAAAATCTGTGTGGCACGTGCTAGGCCGAGTCACACGTGTATCTCTCAGCATTGGCTCATGTAGGGTTTTTAAAATTGACAAGTTAGAGTGGAAACTGCTCCTGAAACAGCTTGTTTTCAGTTATTGGCAGCTGGGTGACCTTGTGGATTGTGATATAGCTTTCAGGAATTATCCTAAGAACAACTACAGATCCAGACCCTACATGGCTGCAACAAAATCCTCATTAGACTTCATCTGCTCAGGTGAAGTAAAACCTTTCCAGCATACTTACAGGTCTGAGCCTCTGATAAGGTATGACCTATATTATTTTTTTATCTTCACATAGAGGTAAATCTTTAAAAAGTACACGCGCGCGTACTTTTGTTGGCGCAAACAAAAGTACGCAGGATTGTATAAGATACGCACATAGCCATGCATATCTTATAAAATCCAGGGTCGGCGCACACAAGGCTGTACAAAATCGGCAGCCTGCACGCGCTGAGCCGTGCAGCCTACCTCTGTTCCCTCCGAGGCCGCTCCGAAATCGGCGCGGCCTCGGAGGGAACTTTTCTTCTGTGTCCCCCCACCTTCCCCTCCCTTCCCCTATCTAATCCACCCCCCAGCCCTACCTAAATCCCCCCCTTACCTTTGCTGTACAAGTTATGCCTGCTTGAGGCAGGCATAACTTGTGCGCGCCACTTCGGCATCCCCCGGCACAGGCCGCAGTGCCGGGGGACTCACGACCGCCCTCCCGGCCTGCCCCCAAACCGTTGCCATGCCCCCGAACCTGCCTTGGACCGACCCCTGACCACAGACACGCCCCCAGACATGCCCCCGGCCGGCTGACATGCCCCTGGACACGCCCCCTCCTGCCCCTTTTACGAAGCCCCGGGACTTACACGTGTCCCGAGGCTTTGCATGTGCCGGCGGCCTATGCAAAATAGGCGCGCCAGCGAGAGAGTGCCCTGCGCGCGTAAATCCGGGAGGATTTACTCGCACAGGGCTTTTAAGATCTACCCCTTAGTGAATTGTTGAAACTATCCATTATTCACTCAATAATGCACCAAAGTGGAAGAATTACTTCCCAGGAGGAAGGAATAAATCATAACCTGGGAAAAATCCAAATGATGCTCTGATTTCAAGCAGCACTAGTAAATTCCTACATGTGCTGCAGCTAAATGGGACTAGTATCATCTCAGAAAATATGGAACAATTTGCAAGATTCTAATGAGATACTTGTGTGGTAAAGAATATCTGTGAGTGATTTATTTTATGTTAAAAAAAATAAGCTGTTTTTTTTTTTTTTTATTATTTTGTACTGGTTTTTACAATAAAGTGACTTTATTTTGTGCACCAGAAATAATTGTCAAGTTGGTGATTTCAGTGAAGAAACAGTTTTGTTGTTGTTTTTTGTATTTTAATTATCTCCCCATGGTAGTATACAACAGCTCTATCAGACAATACAAAAGAATCTAAATTTTCTGCCTGCCACAATGAGATAAACCCAAGTTAGAAGGTTACACCAACACATTGTAAATGAGCCCCTTAGGGCCTATGCAAAAAATGTTAATGTGCATGTTAAGGACCTTTTGTACACACTAAAACTCGCATGCTATGCAGTAAGTCCTTAATGTGCATGTTAATATGGTCCCTCAAGACTAAGCAAGGTTGAGGTAAAATTATTGTGCATATGAATGAGAAAGCATCATATGCAAATTATAGTTTATAGGTCCTATGAGAAACAGCATAGCATGTTCTCCATGCTTGTTATTTTATGTGGGCATGGTAAAGTGCAAAAAATTTAACATTTTTACCAGGTCCACTGTAGTCCATAATCCCCCTGCTAACCAGCCCAAAGTGAAAGGGCAGTTAGTATAGGAGATTCTCTGTCATCCTGAGCTTGCTGAAAAAAGTGGGGCCCTCCTGAGCCACGAAGGTACATTCTCTCCAGCGTAGAAGAATCCCCACCCCCTTGAGAAATGCACCCCGCTGAGAGATGAATCCCCCTGACCCGAAGAGCATTCTCCTTCAGAGGAAACATCCTCCAGGAGGCACTTTGCTCCCAACACATAGCAACACACACACACACACACTCAAGAGGCCTCTTCCTTAGAAGTGTCCCTGGAGAAGCTCTCCTCCCATGAATAAAATGATCACTTTCCCCATACATCCCTCTGGAACCAGGTTCTTGCTAATGTGAAGGAACATGATTGTTATGTGAAGGCAGGATAGTGAAGCCCTCCTGCCTGCACTAGAGATGCTGATGAATAAGACTGCTAGGACTAGGAGGTGCTTCACTATATATGGTGAAGCATCTTTTGAGCAATCCAGATGTCCCTCCTGCTTGTGAAGATCATGCTAACTGAAGTGTCTAGGTCCTGTTATTCAGGAAAGATGCTTCTTAGAGTTGATGAGTATGTCTTTTAGGCATGGGGAGGATGTTTCTCTTGGAAATGGGGAGTTTCCTGCTTTGCAGGTGAAAAGTGTTAATGTGGGAGATTTGTTAAGGAGCCACTTTTGGTTTTGTGGTTTCAGGGTAGAAGAAATCCTCTGTGCTAACTTATCCTGTTACTTTACAGTAATTAGCACATAGAACTTTGGCAGATATCTAGTATGCATTGCATAGTTTTTAGATTGATACTTTAGATATTTCATCATCACAACATTTTAATGTGCAATTGGTAATACTTATTGCATGAAACACTGAATAGTGTTATATTGTGCACATTAAATTGTTACTAACTTGTACCCTAAAACTTTGTTAGTGCAATTTTATTACATAGGCCACTTTCTGTGCATAGTTTCAGCTTCCTTCTTGGATATCTTATATCCTATATATACAAGTAAGAGGATAACTTTCAAAAGCATTTCTGCGGGCCAAACAGCCTTTTACCCACAAAAATGGGCTTTAAAAAAAGTGCACTTATATTCTTGAAGAAAGGATGGGCCAAGCAATATTTTTCCTCTAGCCAGCACAGGAACTTTGTAGACAGGATGGGCCCAGCAGTCTTCTTGCATCTAACTGGCATAGAAACTGTATAGTAGGGAAGTGCAGAGGGACGCCATACATTGCATTCGGGATTCGTATTCTTCAGGGGCAGATACGTTGCATTCAGCAACGATACGTACATGCATTAATTCTTATTCGTTTCCCGGCTAAAATTGAATTAAGTACAACCCCCCACCCTCCTGAGCCCCCCAAAACTTACCAAAACTCCCTGGTGGTCCAGCAGGGGGTCCGGGAGCCATTTCCTGCACTCACACCCTCGGCTGCCGGTATTCAAAATGGCACCGATAGTCTTTGACCTTCTATGTCACAGGGGCTACCGGTGCCATTGGTCAGGCCCTGTCACATGGTAGGAGCAATGGATGGCCGAATTTAAACAAACCCTCCCACCGGTCAGGAGGGTGGGGGATTTGTTTAAATTTGTCTCTTTAGACGGCCGAATAATTTGGCGAAGATTTGTTGTATTCGTGGGGAATCATGATATGTTTCGCTTCCCCACGAATACAATGAATATGTCCCTATACGTTGCGGATTACAAATATGTAGGAAACAAATGCACACCCCTATTGTATAGACAGGATGGGCCAAGCAGTATTTTTCCATCTAACCAGCACAGGAACTCTGTAGACAGAATGGGCCCAGAAGTCTTCTTCCATCTAGCCAACACAGGAACTCTGTACAGAGGAGTGGCCGGGCTTGTTTGGATAAGTCATCTTTGAGTTATTTTTTTGAAGCCTATACAACTGTATGGCTCATTGTCCTTTTCCTTCCTGGGGCTTTTGGGTGGCTGGGGGCTGAATTTCCTTTGGTGGCCTATCCAGGCTCCATCCTGTGAGTCAGGGACTGCTTCTCAAAGTTGACTTCTTCCAGGGGGATATTGGCACCGACGCTGGCTGAGGCAAATTCTGAACTAGTTGCAGGAGTGCTGTGGTTAAATTGTTGATGGATGGGAACTTGGTGAAGCACTGTATAATGCTGCTGTCTGCTGCTGCTGCTGCTGCTACATGGCCTGGGTGTGGGAAACTTGAACCCTCCTCAAGTAGTCATCTCTGCCCGTATATGGTGGAGTTGGAGCCCGTGTTTTCTTTCTATGTGGCCTAATGAGGCCTACACTGGAGGATCGATTGCTGGTGCTGCAGGTGATGGGGTTGGTGTTTGCTGGGGTGCTGTCTGTGGCTCCAATGCTGTCATCGACAGGCTTGTAGGATGAGTTGGCTGACTCTCTTGTTCCTCCCACTGATCATGTGATATACTGGATGCAGGTGACAATTGTGCTGCATTCTCCCATGGCATTACATTACCATCCATGAAGCTGGAGATGATTATGCTGGCGTTGAAGGGCATGGACTACCCAAGGTGTTGAAACTGCTGCTGTTGTGGCTTCTGCTCCTGATGCTGCTGCTTCTACTCCTCCTCTTCCTCCTTTCTCCAATGCATCTGAGCATCAAGCTGAAAGGGCTTCTAGTCCCTGGGGCTTCACATCTGAGACTGTAGGTTTCCTGGGTGAGAGCTATGGAAACAAAGAAGAAGACATCAGTATGAATGCTAAGAAGTACACATGTACTATTTTTCATAAGATGTGCATTTTGCATCATTAAATGTGAACATACCCCTTTTTAGGACGCACTTACAAGGAAATTTAAGCATAAAAGAAAAACCTAAATCAATAACCTCTTGACGAAGAGCTAAAAACCCCCTTCGTCTAGTTTGTGTACTTGCGGCCAAATCAGGGTAAATTTTAATATTGGCATTCATAAATGATATAGGAAATTTTCTAAAATATTTTCGCATTACACCTTGTAAGTCAGATAAAGAAATGAAAGAAACCAGGAGCGTTGCTCTTTCTAATATTTCAATAGTGGAGTTCTCAATTATTTCGGTGAGATTCTCTTGCCAATTTTGACCAGCGCTTGTTGCAGCTGGTCTAAGGAGAAAATAGCACTTGTTAATCGATGGTAATTCTTCTTGCGTATATTCCAAAACTTCCACCAAAAACTTTTTCAAAGTGGTAAACGGGGTTTCCCCAATAACTCTAGGAAAATTCAACATCCGCAAGTTCAATTGCCTGGTTTTGTTCTCCAATATTTCAATTCTTTTTGCAAGAATTTCTCTATCTCTAACCGTGGCCACTTTGAAATCTAATGTCCCAGATTCTTTCTCTTCTAATGCAACAACTTTAGCTGATAAAGAATTTATTTGATTCTGCATTTGAGAATTTAAGTTTGTATTCTGCAATATTGAATGCTCCATTTTAACATTAAGAGCATTTAAAGCATTAGTCATTCCAGCCATCATGTCCCATAATACTGCAAGAGTGACAACTTGAGGCTTTTCAGGGACTACTAGGGGCACAAAATCAGGAGTTCCCCCACTAGAACTTGGCAGCGAACCTCCAGTGTTACGGCTATGGCTGCTGTGCAACCGCCTCACCACCAGGGGTCCCTCTAGAGCTGGCTCTCCTGACAGGCCCAGTCTATCTCCTCTGTCCACTCTATGCTCTGGGTGTGCCCTTATAACCCTGCCTGACAGTTGCCTCAGTGCTTCGGCATCGAGCTCGCCTGGGCTCCCTGCTCTAGCCTTCCTTGCTTGCTGTGCATGTGGTCCTTTGACCTTGCTTTGCCTAGCCTTGCCTTTGGGCCTTCTGTCTTGCCTTGCCTTGCGTGGCCTTCGGGTCTTCTGTCTTGCCTTGCCTTGCGCGGCCTTCGGGCCTTCTACCTTGTCTTGCCTTGCCTTGCGTGGCCTTCGGGCCTTCTACCTTGTCTTGCCTTGCCTTGCCTTGCGTGGCCTTCGGGCCTTCTACCTTGTCTTGCCTTGCCTTGCCTTGCGTGGCCTTCGGGCCTTCTACCTTGTCTTGCCTTGCCCTGCCTTGCGTGGCCTTCGGGCCTTCTGTCTTGCCTTGCCTTGCCTTGCGTGGCCTTCGGGCCTTCTACCTTGTCTTGTCTTGCCTTGCCTTGTGTGGCCTTCGGGCCTTCTACCTTATCTTGTCTTGCCTTGCCTTGCGCGGCCTTCGGGCCTTCTACCTTGTCTTGTCTTGCCTTGCCTTGCCTTGCGCGGCCTTCGGGCCTTCTACCTTGTGCTGTGTATGGTCTTCGGACCTTCTGCCCTGCCCTGCCTTGCTTACTGTGCGTGCGGTCCTACGGGCCCTCTGCTCTACTGTCTGTGTGTGTTTGGCCTACGGGCTTTCTGACCTGCCTTGCCCCGCTTACGGTGTGTGGCCTACGGGCCTTCTGTGTGTGTGTGGCCTACGGGCCTTCTGACCTGCCTTGCCCCGCTTATGGTGTGTGGCCTACGGGCCTTCTGTGTGTGTGTGGCCCACGGGCCTTCTGTGTGTGTGTGGCCTACGGGCCTTCTGACCTGCCTTGCCCCGCTTACGGTGTCTGGCCTACGGGCCTTCTGTGTGTGTGTGGCCTACGGGCCTTCTGACCTGCCTTGCTCTGCCTCCTGCCCTGACCCAGCCTGAACCTAGACACTGCTATCTGCCTCCTGCCCTGACCCAGCCTGGACCCAGACCCTGCTAACTGCCGCCTGCCCTGACCCAGCCTAGACCCAGACACTGCTACTTGCTGTCTGCCCTGACCCAGCCAGGACCCAGACACGGTTTCCATCCTTCCCTGTCTCTCTCCACCTGGAGCCACCCTTTTGGGTGGTGTTCACTACCCCTGAACTCAGCCCAAGCGTAACATCCAGTGGCATCAGCCCTTAATGTGCCCGGTTCCAGCCCAGTACCTGCTGTTCCTACGCTAATCCGAGTGCTGGACTCCCCCATTCCAGTTTGTCCTGCTTCTCCTGAAGCCACGGGCATCGCTGTTCCGTCTGCACACAGTCCAAGAGCGGTGCACCCAGTTAGCGGTCCATGCTGCAACACTTCCCCAGTCCTCTGTGTCGGAGCTTGCCTAAGATCAGGGCTCAAGGATAACTCCTCCACAGGCACAAACAAAGCTCCCTCTTCGTTTGGCACATCGGGATCCTCATTCCTTGGTTCTTTTGTTGAAGTGTTGAGAAATTTTATAATTTCCAGCTGTACTGCAGGTGAAGGTAAGGAAACAGCAGGGAAAACTCGTATTTTCCCTTTTCTTTTAGGAGGCATTGTTTAAAGAAGAAAAAATCACTGCAGAGCTGGAAACACACAGCCTCTCCCAACGTTCAGCGTGCCACCTTTATAGATTCAAGGAAGCCAGCTATATCTACGCCCATTAATGCATGAAATAAAAATGTTGATAGTCAGCGTACCATGTTTCTCTTCTCTGAATTTTCTTTTTTTTTCTTTTTTAATATACTCTCCTTGAATTGTGTGGGGTCCAATATAGAAATTATTGATTTCTGGATTATGAGAAATATATGTTAAGCAATTGGCCTAAAAAAAAAGGCAGTTTCTATGGTTTAAATTGTGAATGTTTATCTCAGTTTTTTCGAATTTGCAAAAATGATGAATTTTTGTAATGGAAAATGATAAATAAAGAAGAGAAAAAAGAAAAAAAGAAGAGAAAAAAAAAAAGAAAAAAAATGTGAACATACTAGGTAGTAAGATGAGAAGAGATGAAATAGCAGCCCCAATAGATGAGACTGCAACATCCACAGGAGATGAGACACTAGCATGAAGGCAGCAGCAGGATGAGAAGAGATGAGACATCAGCAGGCCCACGTCAAGGAGGCAGGACTATGGGCAGGGCATAACAAGTAGGGATGTACATCCGTTTTCCACGTATTTGTGATCCGCAACTTATTTTGTCCTATCTGTTAAATACGTGGGGAGGCGAAACGCATCGCGACCCCCCCACGTATTTAACAGATATCTGTTTTATTCGACCTCCTAAATAAAAATTTAAACCCCCCACCCTCCTGACCCCCCCAAGACTTACCAAAACTCCCTGGTGGTCCAGCGGGGAGTCCAGAAGCCATCGCTGCACTCATTTGCCGGTTTCATCATGGCGCCGATAGCCTGTGTCACAGGGGCTACCGGTGCCATTGGTCAGCCCCTGTCACATGGTCACCGGCACCATCTTGTGCTCCTACCATGTGACAGGGGCTCACCAATGGCACCGGTAGCCCCTGTGACATAGTATGGGCAAAGGCTATCGGTGCCATTTTGAGTCCTGGCATTGGACGGCAGGTCGCTCCGGGACCCCCGTTGGACACACAGGGACTTTTGGCCAGCTTGGGGGGGTCAGGAGGCCCCCCCCAAGCTGGCCAAAAGTTCCGTTTCGGTCCAGCGGGGGTCCCAGAGCGACCTCCTGCCACATGACCTACCTGTCACGTGGTAGAAGCACAAGAATGCGCCGTGACCATGTGACAGGGGCTGATCAATGGCACAGCAGCCCCTGTGACACAGGCTATCGGCGCCGTGAGGAAATCGCAAAGGAGCACAGGGATGGCTTCCTGACTCCCCGCTGGACCACCAGGGAGTTTTGGTAAGTCTTAGGGGGGGATTAAGGAGGGTGGGGGGTTTAAATTTTTATTTAGGGAACCGGGAAACGTATGGACAGATCCACAACTTATGGATTTATCCATACTTCCATATTGAACGGAATCGACCCTCACCTTCAACGTATCAACGAAAACTTTTTGCCTGCACATCCCTACCGTTTAGTTCTTGTTACAATTCTCAGTCAAAAAAGTGACTGCCCCCTACCTCCCAGTGCTGGGCCCCGGCCTCAGCACTCCTCGGCCGCACTGTGCTGCTCCCACCATGAACCTGCCATTTCCCCGACTGCCCGGCACAACCCAGGACAACCCTCCACGCTCTCTTCCTCAATGCCGGATCACCGACCATGCCACCATCCTCTTTGGCTGCCTCCAATCCGCGGTGAGGGAACACCGCCACACTGACCATGCCGCTGCAGCCTCCCTCCTTGGCCCCTGCTCCTAGGCATGTGAAGGTGCCATCATCGGGGATTTAAAGGGACCGTGGCAGGAAAAGCTCCCGCGTCACCTAGTAATGATGTCAGCAGCCCTGACGTCAATGTAAGGCAAGCTCTAACAGTCAGAGCTTGCCTTGGCAACAAGTATTTTCGCTATTGTCTGCTTGAGTTCCAGAGTTGCTGTTCCTGTGTTCCTGTACCTGCATCTGTTTCCTGTTCTAGCTCCTGCTCCGGATTCCATTCCTGTCCCTGTGCTCATGTTCCTGCTTCACTGTCCTTCTTCCCTCAGATGAACCTTGGCTCTTGACCCAGACTGCTTCCTGACCATGCTTTCTGCCTCCTGCCTCTGACCTCTGGACTGGACCTGACCACATACCCTGCCACCTGCCTCAGACCTGTGGACCGAACCTGACCATGTCTTCGGCTACTCACCTCAGTCCCTCAGCTTCTGGTTGCCTCTGCCCTGTTTGGCCATGTTTCCAGGATCATCCATGCAGAGGCCCACCTAAGACCATCCCTCAACCTACGGGAAACGTGGGCAGGTAGCGGCGAAGCTCCAGCTGTCCTCTGCTTCCCATCCGGCCTCGACACCCGATGGTAGGACCTGTGGGGTTCCCCCCACAGGTAGTGCCAAAACCACCTCAGGCCAGAGGTCCACACTCACAACAGTTCATTTGTTTTTGGCCCTATTTTTGACAGTTTTTTTTTGTTTTGCTTTATTCAGATTTTTCAGTTCGGCTAACAGCATGTGCTATTTACAAATAGAGCATAATATTTCCCAAAACAAAATTTATGAACATTTTTTTATTTTCCAGAGGCATTTTTTATTTGTTTCATATTTAATGAAATGAAACAAAAAGGCCATCATTTGGTTCAGAATGCATATTCATTTTAAACATGCACAACCCTTTTACCTCTGGTGAAATCCTCATTTCCCTTCCTCTGCTTGAGTGGTTTAGATAAGATAAGAAAGCTTAGCGATAGGATGAACATACAGTTCCATGTCAGAAGGGGCATTCTGAACCAATCTTGGCTTTACTCTCATTGTATCTAGGGATGTGTGTATCTAATACCTAAAGAAATACTATAGCTTCCTTAGGAGCAAAACATGGCCCAGTCTGTTGTTTTTGATATGGAGCTATATTGTTGCCATATTTTCAGATAATATGTAATACCTTACATGCATTTGACATGGTTGTATTTGTTATCTTGTCTTTTCTTCTAATGTTAATTAAAGAAGCCTATAATTTTCATTATCATTATACCAACTTGAAGGCAAATGTACTAGTAAAAGTACATCTGAAACTCTCATGGCTTTCACTTTATTTTATTATGGGAAATGTTCCAGGTACTAGTAAGTTCTTAAGGAATACCACCACCTAAGAGAAGCAGGGTGGTTCATTCCCCAAAGTGTGAATCAGCAGTCGGGGTAGTATAAAAGGAGAATCTATACACCACTTCAAGCTCAGTCCAGGAGTCAAAGGGAGTTCTGGGTGTTAAGAGAGACCAATATCTTGAAGATGGTGTAGGCAGCTAAAGGTCTGTGCTCTGCATTGGGTTCCAATGGATTTTATTTCCAAGTGTGGAATGAGAGAAGTCCTTCAGAAAAAAAAGGCCTCAAAATTATAATACTCTGTGCAACATGTGTAAATATAAAGCTGTTGACAGAGCAAGGACAATATTGTCGCAGTGCTCAGCTACTGTAATTTTTCAGTTTCTGATCTATTCTGGAAAAACACTTCAGAGCTAGGAGCTACATAATTTAATGCAATAAATATTTCTTTGTTGTTTTAATATATTTTTTGAATATATAATTAAATAACAATTCAAGTCAACAAATATAATCAAGTTTTAACATTCGGCATTGCATACATGACTTCAACATTCCATAAAGGACAGGAGAAAAGAAAAGAAAACACATCCAGGGACTGCATACATCACCTTGAATGTGAAAATGCACCCCACTAGGGGTGTGCATTCGTTTCCTACATATTGGTAATCCGCAAAGTTTAGGGCCATATTCGTTGTATTCGTGAGGAAGCGAAAAGTATTGCTACGTTGCCCCTGTGACATAGTGAGGGCAAAGGCTATCGGCGCCATTTTGAACACTGGCAGCCGAAGGCCCGAGTGCAAGAGGTTGTGCCCGGACCCCCGCTGGACTACCAGGGACTTTTGGCAAGTCTTGTGGGGGTGAGAAGGGTCCCCCAAGACTTGCCAAAAGTCCCTGGTGGTCCAGTGCGGGTCCGGGAGCGATCTCTTGCACTCCGGCTGTCGGCTGCCAGTAATCAAAATGGCACCGATAGCCTTTGCCCTTACTATGTCACAGGGGCTACCAGTGCCATTGGTCAGCCCCTGTCACATGGTAGGAGTACAAGATGGCGCCGGCCATCCATTGCTCCTACCATGTGACAGGGGCCGAGCAATGGCACCGGTAGCCCCTGTGACATAGTAAGGGCAAAGGCTATCAGCGCCATTTTGAATACCGGCAGCCGAGGGTGTGAGTGCAGGAGATGGCTCCAGGACCCCCCGCTGGACCACTAGGGAGTTTTGGTAAGTCTTGGTGGGGTCAGGAGGTTGGAGGGTTGTAGTTAATTCAATTTTAGCCGGGGAAACAAATAAAAATTAATGCATGAACGTATTGGGGGGCCCCCCTTGCCAAATGCAACGTATCTGCCCCCCCGACAAATATGAATCCCAAATGCAATGTATGGCATCCCTCTGCACATCCCTACACCCCACCCCCCAAACATACACACACATTATCTATATAAATAAAAATGCAAATGAGTCGCCGAGCCAGTCCGTCCACTGCTGGGGAAGGGGGGGGGGGGAGGGAGTTACAATGGCCAGAGCAGAGCTAATGCGCATTGTGAAATGAAACCAGACTGAGCCACGGCAACGCGCTCCGAGAAATGCTCAGCCCGTTCCTCCGTCGCTGGGGAAGGGGGGGAGGGAGTAGGGGCTGCCGGACAGTTACACACAGGAGGAGGAAATGGCAAAAGAAATGCCAAGCTAGTCCGTCCACCGCCGGAGAAGGGGGGGAGGGAGTTGGGACGGCCGGAGCAGAGCTAATGCGCATTGTGAAATTAAACCAGACTGAGCCACGGCAACGCATGGCTGGGTACAGCTAGTGCCAAATAAAAAATGGAACCTTAACATCCCAGAGTAAATAGTTACACATAAAGCAATAACCCCCTCTTGATATTTGTCCCACACAACATAAAGATATCAGTTTTCAGCATCATTAGCTTGGTATAAATTCAGCTCAAATCAAGTCACTGATATTAACAAAGGCCCCACCTTACTTAGAAAAGGCTCCCATATCTTAGTAACATTTGGATAAAAGTTCCCCATTTTGTGATATATTATATTGTATAAACTTGCCAGAGCATTCATACCCATTAGTTATTGAGGGAATGGAGATAATTCTCCAGTGGCACACAGAATTGCACCTGGCAGCAACTAATAAATAATTTGATTAGTACTTCCCCTCTTAAAAGGAAAGTAATCCCAGCTGTTTAAACCCAAGGTAACTACTAATGGGTCTAGAGGTATTATATATAACACATGTGAGGTTGTGAATACATGATAGCATTTCAGACTAATACACTTTATATTAGGGCAGGACCATCAAATGTGAAAGAAGACTCCAATTTCCCCACAATTTCTTCAACAGCACTCTGAGGTCATAAGGCCCATCTTCTTCAATTTGTCTGGGATGTACTACCAATGGTATAAAATGTATAATCTGACTCTTGGGTGGCAACACAAATAATGTTGCCCTTTTTTAGACTACAAAAAATCATGTCCCAACTTTTATCTGTGATATCTCTAATCAAGTAGCATATCTATCTCTCCATAATTGCTTTGAGTGCATCACTTTCCTTCATCATCAATAGATGATATAATTTAGAAATAAGGCCCTTAGACTGATATAGATTGTGAGTCCACTGTTCAAAGAAAGTAAGTGGCCTACTAGCAAAATTGATGAGTTGGTTAGAAGTCCTTTAAGTTGCAAACATTGGAACTCTGGAACAGTATCCATGCGTCCTATGTCTAACAACTGTTAACTGGTTAAAAATTACCCTTTTTCAAACAATTGACCCTCTCTACTAAATTAAACTGCCCAAGAAATTCTGGATTATACCACAAGGCAGATAAAGGCAAGGAAAATGACGAGATTCGGTTTATAACCAATACATTTTTAAAGGTTCAGGATATGGCTCCAATAAAGGAATGTTTTTCCCTGCATTTAGAGAAGCCTTTATTTATTATCCAATGAAATAATTGCCATCCCAGCTCTCTAACTCACTCCATTTGCAGTTAGACCCAGTGTTTATCAGCTGGAATAAATTTCATGTAAGTAAACATTTTAGATGAATACCACACTGATATATCTGGATGTCTGGATGACCTAATTCCCCAAATTCTTTTGTGTCTCCTAGAAATTCTTGAGTTCTTTCCTTTTCTTATATATTTAGAAGTCATATTATTCAGAGAGGAGAAACAGATATTTGAAAGTTGAATAGGCAATATTTCCAAGAGGAACAACATTCTCGACAACACATTAATTCTAACTGAAGCAATCCTACCTAGCCAGGAAATAGTTAAGGGAAAGCTTGTCAGCAAATCTTGTTTAAGCCTCTTCAGTAGAGGTAAAAAATTAAGGAAATACAAACGTTATAATTTACTGGAGACCAGAACATCCAGGTATCTGATACCTTTTAAATTATATTGTTTAATCAATTTCTCCTTAGAGCGTCTTCTAACTTTTAATTCTAAGATTTCTGTTTCAGAAACATTTATTTTATATCCTGAGAAGCTGCCAAAATGTTCTATAGTGACATTAGAACTGGGAGGGAAGAGCTTGGATCAATTACATATAGTAAGATATCATCAGCAAACAAAGCAATTTTATGTGTGTGCCCATCCCTAGTATGAAATCCCTTAATGAATGGATTAGCTCTAATTTTTGCAGCTAATGGCTCAAAAACGCCAGCGCAAAAAGCATCGGAGAAAGTGGAACCTGTGTCTCATACCTTTGCCCAATGAGAAGGGTTCTAAGACAAGTCTTTTAACCCATATTTAACCCATATTTGTACCTTCAGATAAAAATACAGAGCTTTAATCCAAGTCAAAAAGTAGTTTCCAAATCCAAATTTAGTCAGAATATGATATTGATAGCCGCATTCAACTTCGTCAAAGTTTTATTCTGTATCTAAAAGCCATGAGAGTTGTATTTTCCAGAATGTTATCAGCTGCATGTATGATGTTAATTGTTCTATGCTCCTTAATGTTGGACCCTTGTGCTGAGATGAAGTTGACGCTACCCCTGTTGGTCCTTGTTGGGGGGCGGCTCACCAGTCATTCCACCGTAGCAGCTGGCATATCTAGGCACTGCTGCTGCTACTGCAGCCTCTGCGTCAGTATGGGAATAGCCTGTAGGCCGGTCAGGTCCACCAGGTCCATGGACTCAGCAAACTGTTGGAAATGTGGACCCTTGAGGTGAGATGAGGTTAACACTATCACCAGGAGCGGGCCCCTGTTGGTCCTCATCATCAGGAGGCAGTACTGACGAAGAAGACCCAAATGGACCTTCACTTATACCAGCCCTTGTTCCCCATAGGTTGAGTCCTTGAGTACTGGGGTTGGCAGGACTTAGGCAGGGGTCTCTCAGGCATGGGACCAGAGGAAGATGCTGAAACAGCATCGGATGAACAGGAGTCAAGGCAGGCAGCAGTCAAGCGGAACCAGGAACAGGCCAGAGGTCAGGACAGGCAGCGAACAAGTGGAGTTGGTGAAGCAGGCAGAAGGTCAGGGCAGGCGGAGATCAGCAAAGTCAGGATATCAGGCAGGAGTCAGGCAGTCGGCGGTGAAGCAGAGTTAGGCAGGCAGGGTCAGAACCAGAAGATCGAGCAAGGCGGGGGCTGGAGACAAGGAATAGGAACACTGAAACCATGAATCAGGAACAGGAAGAAAGGCAGGAATGCAGGAAACAACGCAGGTACCAAGAACGCAGACAACTCACACTCACGAAGGAGCAGGACCCATTGCTGAGGCAAAGTGCTGGTAGCAGAGCAGGGTATATATATCCACCCTGCCTGATGTCATCTTTGCGGGCTGCGGGGAACTTTCCCGCCACTGGTCCTTTACATTTGCAGCAGAGGCGAGCGTGTGCCCTTGAGCTGGGTGCAGAGCTCGGCGACAGCGGCATATTGAGGCGCCGCGTGCTGCCTGCCTGGCTAGGTAAGGGGACCTGGTCACGGTCTCAAGTAGCCATGGATCCTAACACTTAATTGATCCTTGTCTATTAGATATGAATACACTTTGATAGTATTTTGACATCATTATTTAGTAAGGAGATAGGCCTATAAGAGACATACAACAATAGGTTCTTATCCTATTTAGGAATCACCACAATAACTGCTAAGCTTATAGATTTAGATAGAGTATCCCCATTAATACAGCATTCAATATGTTGGCAAGTTTAAGAGATAAAATGGCTGCAAAACATTTGTAAAAGGACACAGTACAACCATCCTCCCATGCACTTTTACAGAAGTTCAGTGATTTAAAGCTTCCTTAAGCTCTCGATTAGTAATTTTTACCACTAGCAGTATCCTATCTTTCACATTCAAGGAGCCCATCCATTAAGAAATTGTCAACCATATCTTCTGGAAATGATATAGCCAAAGTATTAATTTCTTTATAAAAGGCCACAAAATAGTCACAGCTATTCTGATTTTTAAACACTATTTCACAGTATCAGTCTTAAGAAACATCTGTAATTGCCTAGCATCTTTTCTCAGCTGCTGCGCTGAGTTTGTCAGCCTTACTACGTGAAGGGTAAAATCTTTATTTTGCCCTCATTAGGCTATGAACAACTTTCCTCTCCAAGTGATATCTCAGCTATTCTCGTGTCTGTGTGATTTTACCTTTTATTCTAGGGGAAGGCCACCTTTTATTCCATCAATCCAACACTTTCAACTGATTTTTCAAATCACATTCCTTTTGTAAAGTTTGTTGAATGCTTCTTTTACAAATAAAATATGTTATTCCATGTATGTTTAAGTTATATGCACAATTAAGTTCCTGGTTTTCTAAGCTTTCTATTTTCCCCATCGAGATGGCAAGGTCAGTTTTCAAAGCCAATTACACAAGTAAACAGCTATTTAACCAGCAGAAGTGGCTTGGTAAGAACTGCCCTCCTCTGTTCTGCAAAAAATAGGATCGGGTTTCACAGCATGCATACTTTTAGCCATGGGATAAAGAGGCATTCTTCTAGGTGTGTTTATATCAGGGGAAGCAAAGAGCCTGCATGCATTTCGTTTTCAATTGTGTGCATGCTATGCTGCCTCCACTCAGCTGTCCACACAATTAGCAGTCACTTTTCATGCATATACTTTACCTGGGCTCATTTCCAAAGAGAAAGGGTATGGTTAGTTTCTCTATTAATATTTGTGTCAAGTGTGCATGTGTGTGTGTGTAGTTTTCAGCTATGTGACTTGTAGGAAAGTTACCCCAGAATGGGTGAAGAAGCTTCTGAGAAAAAAGACTTTAAACAATCACATACACATGCACAGATTTGGATTCATCCAGGCGCTCTATTCAGATCTCTAACGCCTATGACAGAGATTTATTCATAATCGCAATTATTTCAGAGGGAAATCACTGGTCATTGGATTTATACAATGCAGACATTTTAAGATGGCTTTCGAAAAACCAACCAGTATCCTTTTGAGTTCAATTGCCTTATCATTATTGAAGTGTTTAACCATTAAGCATCTGTCATAATCTTATTGTAAAAACGTGCCATTATATACCTCTTCTTCTTTTCATTCTATTAGCTGTTAGCTGTGGCCATCCAGGTAGTCCTATATATGGAAGAACCAGTGGTAGTGGTTTCAACTTCAATGATGTTGTGATATTCTCTTGTAACACTGGATATATCATGCAAGGACCAACGCGAGCACAATGCCAGGCCAACCGCCAATGGAGTCATCCTCCTCCAATATGCAAAGGTCAGTGTTCAAACCAATTGGAACTTTGAAAGATGTTCAGAAACTACATTTAAAAAACAATAGTTAGTCAAAAATTGTGATAATTTAGTGAACTAGTCTGTTGTCATTGAATAATAATATTGTGTAATTTATTGTCTGTGCTGTTTTGAGTTTTCTTTGTTTAGATTTTTAGGGATTTTGGTCCTTTTGCTTGCAGTAAAGACATGGATAATTGAATGCAATTATTTGTCTCTGGTTTCTTTGCTTACTATGTTAGCATAAGTGCTATTTATAGTACAGTGAATCTTATATAGCAAGGCCAATAAAGCGACCATTTAATATCTAACAAAATTATATCTTCAAGGGGACTAAATTTAATGATCTGATTAATTGGGAAAGCTTTTGCTTTTTCATCTTTTACAAATGTAAACACATATGTAAGACATATTTTTATTATAGAAACAATGTTTTAAACCAGCCATAATAATTAAAAAAAACAAACTTCAACACAATGATCTTAGTGCTCATAAGTTACCTGCAGTGTACTGTCTTACAATCATCTGAGAAACTCATTTAAAGAAACAGATATTTACAAGCAGACACATAAGACATCCAGACAGATATAAAACAAAAAGAACAAAACAAACAAACAAAAACATCAACACCATTATGCATTCAGTCCTATCAAAGACTTTGCAGCTGACCATTCCTAGTGAACCTTTTGAGGACAGCAAACTTTGAATGTGGCCTCTTTAAGGACTTACTTCCATTTTGTGTGTGTTACTTATATAACCTACTAAATATTCCTCTACATTCTTGAAGTATTCTTTGCAGATGCTTACATTTTCGATATGAATACTATTATAAATATACAAATATCACCACATATGCAACTTTATGTAACACAGAGGAAAGAGATGGGGTTAATCTTCATTTGGTTGTATCATACATTCAAAGGCATATGCAGCTGCATTCAAAAGCTTGATCACGGCTCTTTCTTTAAATCAGTTGATAATCTGTGAATTCATTTGGCCGACATTTGATTCTTTAAAAATCCCTGATCTGTAATTAAAAAAAAAAAAAATAACAGATATATCCAAATTCAGTGAATTTCTGTGCTATTGCCAGAAAATATAGATGGAGAGGATAATTTTCAAATAGACCACAAAAGGCTAAAGCTGGTGAATACTTTTTACCTGCAGATTTTGGCTTGAAATTTCAAAGTAAATTTATGCACATAAATTGATTTTAAAAATGTATAGATGTGTGTGTGTAACAGTAGATGGTATACCTGCACAAAGTCATACCTACTTAGGAGCAGGCAGGATTTCATGCATGTATATTTATGCATATACATGCACATATTAAAGTATATGTGAAAACAAATCCCCACCCCAACTCTGCCCCTGGAATGACATTTTGCAATGAATGTTGAATTATGTGCTAAATAACAATCTAATATGGAGAGAGAAATTGTATATTACCAAAAATATTAAAATACTTATTCAATATATGTGTAGAGAAAGGCATCATAGAATTAAACTGCCAATTGGTGTCAATCCACCGTCTCCCGCCCTTACAGGGCCTCAGATGGTATCAGCTCTTATGGCACCATAAGTTATAATCACGTACCCATTCTCTTATACATATATGTTTTTTGATTTTTTATCTGCAATTACTTTATCAAATCTCTAAAATAACAATACTATAGATATATCTCAATCTTAACCACTAATATCTTGGTTCAAAAATTCCCAAAAAATACTTAGCTCAATCACTGGCGTATCGATATAATATTTTGCTGATGCTGTATCATTTCAATAAATCATAAGTTGTTCCCAACACGGACCATGTTTCGGCTAAATTAGCCTTCATCAGGGGATTTTCTTTTATTCAAACATTACCAGCACGCCGCAAACTCTTCATATCTCCACACCCTTCTATGAAACAAAGCTATTCTCAAAACAGGGTATTCTTACCAACACAGATTTAACAATGGCGCCAAAACGCTCAATGACTTCTGTGGTGTGAATTATGTGCTAAATCACTTTTGTGTGTACATTTACCCACACAAATCCCCCACCCTGGGTAAGTTTTAAAAAGTTATTTATATGCATAAAATCAGGATTTATTTGTGTAAATCCTTTTGAAAATTATACCTTAAAAATGTTTTGTGAATTAATTCACATTTATGAATACCATGAGTTCTCCAAATTTGTGCACCTTATTGGTGGTGTTAATATTATTTTACTTATAAAATAATTTGGACTACTTCCAAATAAGGATACTTTGGAATAGTTTAGCGTCAAAAACTGTAAGAGGTTAATATTCAGCTGCTATCCTGCTAGGAAAATTAGCTGGATAAACTTAGCCAGGATATTTAGTGGCAAGGGGGCACCACTGAATAGACCCAGCTATCTTAAAGTTAGATTACTAGGAAAGCTCTTCAGCTAACCTAATGTTATCCAGTTATGTTAACACTTGTCTGGGTATCTCAGGGCCAATAAGCACAGCAGGATTTTCAAATTATACCATTTGTCTTACTAAGATCGAACTTAGCACAGCAACACATTTAGATGTGTCTTCTCTGTATATGTATTGTAAATATATCTTGGCATGATTTTATTTCTTTGAGAAAAATGCTTAGAAAATCAGGCCTTTTCATAAAACAGCTAGAAAGGGCTAGAAAGGGCCTGATTTACTGCTTGATTTTGTGATGAATATATAATTATGCAAATATGTAAATTAAGTAAAACCAGGTTTAGCAATCTCTAATGGGATCCTCTCTTACAGTACTGTGAAAAATAATCAATGTTCCTATGCTATGTAAGATCTTTTGCACAATTAAATGCTACATATAGTATATTATTTAATTGGACCAGTAGTCACCATTGACTTCTTGGAATGCTGAATTTTGACAAATGTATCTCTGAGTATAGAAAATTGATGTTCCAATATGGAAACATTTACAAATGTGCAGGAAGTCAGAGAGTAATCCTTGTATAAAAAAATAAAAAGATGCTGAAACCAAGTAATAGGACAGAAGATTTATGACTGCATATGTTTATTAGGAACAAACAATCTATTTACAAATATGTGTTTTGAAATTCAGTTTCAAGTTTCGCCATTTTCTACTTAGTGGTCAACTGCACAGATCCTGGAATCCCGGAAAATTCTATACGTGAAAGCAAAATAGAACATGGAAACTTTACTTATGGCACAGTGGTGTTTTATGACTGCAATCCTGGATATTATTTGTTTGGATCTTCAGTATTAGTATGTCAACCAAATGGTCACTGGGATAAACCTTTACCAGAATGCATTAGTAAGTAAAATGCATTATTTTTTTGTTTAAGTTCAAAGTGAGCTCCCCATCACTAGAGATCTTTTTTTAAAAATACTTCTGAAAAGCCTCTTTTAATTATATAGCATTTTCCTTTCCTTTGCTTAGTATAGCAGGTGTATGTAATTTTCACAATAGCCAATTTTGTATTATCTTTTCCCATCCTTCGATATAGTATATAGTTCCTTAAGGAACTCTTAAAGAAATTCCTTCAAAATAGAACAGATACTAACTAGATTTACTGATTTTTTTTTCTGTCTGTATACTGGAATTAATATTTCTTGCTATTTTTTATATGTGGAAATAATCATTCCATGAGGCTACATAAACAACTATTTTATTACTAGCAAATTGACATGAAGCAAATTACTAGCTTGGCAAAATGAGCTCCCTAACCAGGCCTTACTGTTTTTTGTATGTCTAATGCAACCCCCCCCCCCATCCCCATCACCACAACCACCACCACCCACATTTAGCAGCTTTGTTACAAGATTTGTATTGGACAAATGGACAACAATATAATACTACAAAATTCTATTTATATTTTTTTTCTCCAGATGGATACAGCTTTTATTTTCTGTGCATTTTATTTTAGCAGCACATTCATAGTTTGTTTAAGGGTTTATTTTTTACCATTTAGGATGATTGTTACGGGAGACCTTGTTTTTGTATGTTAGTTCAGAATAGAAAAAATGAGTACTTTAGTAGGTTTGTAGCCATTAAAATAGGCATCAAAGACTCTCCAGCCTCACCTTTCAAAGACCCTCTGTTCACAGTTTCATTTAAAGACTAAAACACCAGAAATAGAGTTCAAGAGCCACAGCTTTAATATCCCTGGCAACAACATGACTCAAGCTTGAAACACACAACATAGTTAGCTGCTTTATATGTCTCCTCCCCCCTCTTCCCAGATATGTGGACAGCCCTATCACCAAGTTCCAGTTATGGACCACCTTCAGCCCTCCCGTGCACTACTTTAGACACATTCCAACAAACCACCACCACAAAAATTACCTTTCCCACAACATCAGTGGGTTACCACCTGTAAACATGGTCAGCCTACAGCTGAGTCCCACCATTGCACTATAGTCAGACCCCCATAAAATATCATGCAACAAGACAAAACTGCCAAATAATGTTAACATGAACATACTCTGGCTGAGGTGACCTGCCACAGACACTGAAACTCCAAACACACATATACAATAAATCTGGACTTATACTTTTGACAAGGGAATTTTCTCAATGTGCAACAAATAAGTAGGAGAAACTGATTCCACTTCATCCCAGGCTGCCTTAACCAACAAACTGAGACCTTCCTGGAGGTTAGCCACATATCTCATCTATGCAACTGAAAATAAACATACTTGCAGGCCCAGTGAACAAATGAATGAACCATGATCTAGACATTACGGATGTTCATTAATTTAAAACTACTTTCCTGGTAAACCACTCAACAGTCATTAGAGAAACCAATGTAATGTACTAATTGTGATAATAACTTTAACATTTGGCAAACCCATTCTTCAAAAACATATAAATTCCACCCTGCACTTTGGGGATCTTTTTGCCATTGAACCTTGCTACCATACCCAAATCTTACACCTTGGAGTTCCCTTTGCCACTCTGCCTTGCTTTTGTACCCCAGAGCTAACATCTTGTCAAACTGGATGAGCTGCTTTTCACCTCTCATTGTGCTCTGGAACCTTAAAGCGACTCTTTGTGTTGCTTGGCCGTGTCATCAGTGCCTTACTTGGAGAATTTACTGCCACCTTTTCTGCTTTGTTCCCATTTCATGCTGCCATAGGATGTTAATGCCACTTTTAGTGCATGAGAATTTGCATTCAAATAAAATGTATTCCCTTGAATTACCAAATATCAAAGATTTCCATAAGAAACAATTACAAAATTGGTCTTTTGAGGCAGGAACTCCAGTTTTATGGCACTCTCTTCCTTTGAGTTTAAAGTAAGAAAAGATGTTTTAAAAATGTTTTTAAATTTGAAAACCTGGATCATGACTGTGGCTTTTAATGATTAGAGCCCATTTATTGCTGATATGTTAATTTGTGTCTTTTTCAAATTTTATGAACATAGTATACAGGTTAAGATAGTGATTTTCATCTTTATTTTCAAATCTTCAAATGGAATGCGCATACAGCTTAGAGAATGGTGTTTTTATTTTTATTTTGTTATTTACTTGTGATTATTATGTGATTGTTTTAAATTTGTAAATTGCTTTGGAAGATTTGATCTGGAAAGTGATTAATACACAATTTTAAATAAATAAATACAATAAATCAAGGATTCAAGGCACTGTTGCCCTCTTTTGGAGCTTTGGGGTATTCTTCCCACTTTTTCTGCTTCTTTGCTCCTGTTACATGGGTCAATTTTAAAAAGGCTATGTGCATAAAAAATGGAAGTTATGTGCATGGCCAGGCTTTGTGCATGCTGTGCACATTTTAGAACAGTCCGGGCCATGCACATAAGCTCCTGAAAAATGGGCAGGGCGGGGGTGTGGTCTGGGTGGAGAGGTGCAGGATGAGGGCTGGCCGGGACAACAGCCATTAGGCCCTGTCCCAGAGAATTGTGCACCGGTAGCTGGCAGTCACATGTAACTTACTTCTGCTCTGAAGGAGCAGGTAAGTTACAAAATAAAAAAATTAGGAATAGGTAGGGCAGTGGTATATCTGATGGAACTAAAAAATTAAATTTCAGACCTATTAGTAAATATTTGTAAACTATCATTAAAATCATCCATTGTACCTGAAGACTGGAGAATAGCTAATGTAACCCCAATATTTAAAAAGGGCTCCAGGGGCGATCCGGGAAACTACAGACTAGTTAGCCTGACTTTAGTGCCAGGAAAAATAGTGGAAAGTATTCTAAACATCAAAATCACAGAACATATAGAAAGACATGGTTTAATGGAACAAAGTCAGCATGGCTTTACCCAGGGCAAGTCTTGCCTCACAAATCTGCTTCACTTTTTTGAAGGAGTTAAAAAACATGTGGATAAAGGTGAACCGGTAGATGTTGTGTACTTGGATTTTCAGAAGGCGTTTGACAAAGTTCCTCTTGAGAAGCTTCTAGGAAAAGTAAAAAGTCATGGGATAGGTGACAATGTCCTTTCATGGATTACAAACTGTCTAAAAGACAGGAAGCAGAGAGTAGGATTACATGGACAATTTTCTCAGTGGAAGGGAGTGGGCAGTGGAGTGCCTCAGGGATCTGTATTGGGACCCTTACTTTTCAATATATTTATAAATGATCTGGAAAGCAATACGACGAGTGAGGTAATCAGATTTTCAGATGATACAAAATTGTTCAGAGTAGTTAAATCACAAGCAGATTGTGATAAATTGCAGGAAGACCTTGTAAGACTGGAAAATTGGGCATCAAAATGGTAGATGAAATTTAATATGGATAAGTGTAAGGTGATATATATAGGAAAAATAATCCATGCTATAGCTACACAATGTTAGGTTCCATATTAGGTGCTACTAGCCAAGAAAGAGATCTAGGCGTCATAGTGGATAACACATTGAAATCATCGGTTCAGTGTGCTGTGGCAGTCAAAAAAGCAAACATAATGTTGGGAATTATTAGAAAAGGAATGGTGAATAAAACAGAAAATGTCATAATGCCTCTGTATCACTCCATGATGAGACCACACCTTGAATACTGTGTACAATTCTGGACGCTGCATCTCAAAAAAGATATAATTGCGATGAAGAAGGTACAGAGAAGGGCTACCAAAATGATAAGGGGAATGAAACAGTTCCCCTATGAGGAAAGACTAAAGAGGTTAGGACTTTTCAGCTTGGAGAAGAGACGGCTGAGGGGGGGATATGATAGAGGTGTTTAAAATCATGAGAGGTCTAGAATGGGTAGATGTGAATCGGTTATTTACACTTTCGGATAATAGAAAGACTAGGGGGCACTCCATGAAGTTAGCATGTGGCACATTTAAAACTAATCAGAGAAAGTTCTTTTTCAATCAATGCACAATTTAACTCTGGAATTTGTTGCCAGAGGATGTGGTTAGTGCAGTTATTATAGCTGTGTTTAAAAAAGGATTGGATAAGTGCTTGGAGGAGAAGTCCATTACCTGTTATTAATTAAATTGACTTACAGGCCGATTAAGTAAAGTCCGCAAGAGAGTGGACGAACGCCCGCTCTCCCGGCGCGCCCACCGGCCATTCGCCAGTGCGCGCAATTCAGTATTTAAATTAGGTGGTGCGGTAGAAACAGGCAAAAGGAGGCGCTGGGGACACTAGCGCGTCCATAGTGCCTCCTTTTAGCCCAGAGAGGCGGCTGTCAGCGGGTTTGACAGCCGACGCTCAATTTTGCTGGCGTCGGTTCTTGAGCCTGCTGTCAGCTACGGCCTCGGAAACAGGACGCCGGCAAAATTGAGCGTCCGGTGTTCGGCCTGACAGCCGCCGGCCCATTTTAAATTTTTGTTTTCTGTTTTTTTTTTTACTTTTTTTACTCTTCGGGACCTCCGACTTAATATCGCCATGATATTAAGTCGGACAGTGCACAGAAAAGCAGTTTTTACTGCTTTTCTGTGCACTTTCCTGGTGCCGGCAGAAACTAGCACCTACCTTTGGGTAGGCACTAATTTCTGAAAGTAAAATGTGCGGCTTGGCTGCACATTTTACTTTCTGTATCGCGCACGAATACCTAATAGGGCCATCAACATGCATTTGCATGTTGAGGGCGCTATTAGGTGCCGCGGGTTGGACGCGTGTTTTCCGCCCCTTACTGAATAAGGGGTAAGGGAAAACGTGCGTCCAAGAGCAGGTTAACTGCTCTATATCGGCCTGTTAGAAATTAGCCACTGCTATTACTAGCAATGGTAACATGGAATAGACTTAGTTTTTGGGTACTTGTCAGGTTCTTATGGCCTGGATTGGCCACTTTTGGAAACAGTGGCCAATCCAGGCCATACTGGTCTGACCCAGTATGGCATGTTCTTATGCCATACTGGTCTGACCCAGTATGGCATGTTCTTATGTTCTTACAGTGCCCTTGATACCTATATGTTGAAGGTAGCAAAATAATTTCATGATTTAGAATATTAAAGGCAACTGAGATATCAAGAAATATTAGAATATAGTCTATGTTAGAGTCAAAACCACGAATAATAGAGTCAAAAGATGAAAGAAAGAGAGATCCAGTGCTGTGCCCTTTGTGGAATCTATGTTGATTTGGATGGAGAATGTTATTGTCAATATATTCACTTAATTGGTGGAGAACTACAGAATCAATCAACTTGGCTAAGATGGGCAATGAGATTATCGAACGAAAGTTGGACAAGTCAGTAAGGTCTATTGATTTCTTTTTAGGAATAGGTAAGACTGATGTCAGTTTTAAAGTGCTTGGAAAAGTACCACTGCTAAGTGATAAATTAACTAATTAGGCTAATGCAGGTGAAATATATTCTCAAATGTCTTTCTGTAGTCATCCTGGACAAGGGTTATATGGACTACTGGAGGCCTTCATTTTAGAGATAATGTGAGTCTGTGCTAGTAAAGTTGTGCGAGTTTGTGCTAGTAAAGTTGAAACAGATACAGATGGCCTGGGGGAGATTGACTAGAGAGATAGGTGAGTGAATTCAGAGGAGCTTTTATTTGTCATATCTCTGAAATATGGTGCAATATTACAGAAAGCATTAGTAATGTGATTTGAAGGTTCAGTTTTTAATGTAGTCAAGGATTTCACAATGTTAAATAAGGCATTTGGGTTGCCATTGGCTGTTTGTATTTTATTAGCATAGAATGATTTTTTAGCACAGTCAATTTCTTTTATGTATTTGAGTAAATGAGAAAAGTAGTCAGTTTTTTCATCCAGGAAGTGGGGTTTTGCGCCAGTGTCTTTCAAGTCTCAGTTTAAGTTCCATGTTGCACAGAAGGGGTGTGAACCAAGGAACATTAGACCTGGAGGAGACAGGGCAAAGCTTTTTTGGGGCTATCATATAGAGAGAGCTAGATATTGAATGGTTCCATTTCTCAATTAGATAATCAACATCAGTAATAGGGTCAGTATCAACAAGAATAGGAATATGAAGAAGAAGGGAAGTAGCAAAGGATTCTGGGTCCAATTTTCTTCTTTTGCATATTTTTTTAGATTCCTTATAAGAGTGAAGATACATACACTGGCAGCATGCTGCCTAAGTCCTTGCACATCCTCTGTCACTGGATCTGGCCATTGTGTCAGTCAGCAACATAACTATTATGCATATACTTTTTTGAAAATTAAATATATCCCTCTGAAATGCCTCTTTTCTATGTGACTAAAAGTGCACATATTTTCAGACAGGGAAATCCACTTAATTGGATTTGACTGATTTAAGTGGGTAAATTCTATTTTATCCATGTAAAAAGTGCCTGAAAATTTAACCTAAAGTTTCATATTCTGTGACTTAAGTGGTAACATTTTTTTCATTTTGATCCAAAAGCTGCCTAAGCTTTAACACCTGTGTCATAGGTTGATGCCATGATGAATAATACCCTCAAGATAACAACTCTTTATTCCAAAAATAAGGAAGAAAGGATTAGGGAAATTGAGTTGATGTGCATTTCTAGCATATTTGCTTATATATGTGTTAGGAATGAGCGGTGTTTTGGTGGATCATTGGGTACTGTGGCAGATGACCACGCCCATGGGGAGGAACCCCGTGAGGAGACACAGTACTAGGCTAGACTAAGACGCACAAACACAGTTAGTTCTTTATTAAACAGCTTTGAAGAGTTCTACCAGAGGTGGCAGTAGTGAGGCAGTCTGGTAGTTGCAGTCCCAGGGACCTCGGCAGAGGGAGCCCTTCTCACCCTGTTGGTAATGGGAGGTTCCGAAGCAGTTTTCCCAGCAAGGAAGTACTGTGGATGAGATAGACTGAGAGTTAGTGTACTCACTAGGTGTTTGCTGTAGATAGGCAATTCCACCAGGTTGTAGAAGTAAGTGCAGGCACCGAGGAAGGGAGAGGAGGCCCTCGAGGAATGAGTACCTGTTCCGTGTAAAGCATCTGAAATAAAGCAGAGGGCCCCCGAGGAGCAGGTACCCAGTTTAGCAGTTACCCCGAAGGGCAGAGAGAGAGCTTCCAGTGGCAGCACGGAAGCGGCAGAGTAGCGTAGACAGGAATGGAATGTATCCGGAGTCAAGTCCTTGCTAACTCAATGAGCTAGCAAAATAGTAGATGTTATATACCCGGATGGCGTTACATCAGTAAGGGGGAATGCCCCTGAGGTTTGCGCCAAGGGTTGCATAAAGACGTGGGTGACGCGCGCTTGCGCACCCTAGTAGGTACCTGGGAGGAGCATGGCGGGAGGCAGCACCATAGCCATTCCGGACGCCAGAGAGGTCGGCTTGTAGAGCGGTAGTAGCCATCTTTACTAGGTAAGCAGGAAGAGCCGTGAATAAGGTGAGGCAAACAGGGCGAAGCCGTCTAGCACCGACGGAAGCAACAGTACCCCCCTTCAAAGGGTGTCCATGCTGTTTCCTACCAGGTCTTGGTTTTTGAGGATGCAATCTGTGAAAGTCTTGTAGCATCTCTTTATCCAGTATATTGGCCAATGGAGTCCAAGAATATTCTTCAAGTCCATAGCCTTCCCAAGATAGAAGATATTCCCATACCCTGCCTCTTTTTCTCACATCGAGAATAGCGTCTACTTTATATTCAATGTCTTCTTCTGTATCTATTGGTGTAGCTTCTGGTGTCTTGTTGGAGAACTCACTAAGGATCAATGGCTTCAATAGTGAGATGTGGAATGTGTTGTGGATCTTCAATGTAGATGGTAGCTTCAGACTATAGGTGAGATTGCCTAGTCATCGGAGAATAGGAAATGGTCCAAAGAAGCGAGCTGAAGGTAGTTTAAGTCTCAAGTGCTTAGTGGATAGCCAGACTTTATCACCAGGTTTAAACTCTGGAGCCATGCAGTGGTGAGCATCGTATCCTTTTTTAGCTCAAAGTCCTGCTTTAAGGAGCATCTCTTTTGTCTGAGTCCATAATTGTTGAATATCTTTGGCAGTAGACTGAGCTGCCTGGGACGACACCGATAATGGAAGTGACAGTGGTGGTAGTGGTAGTCTTCCGTAAACCACTTCAAATGATGTTGATCCAGTGGATATTTCTGGATGACAATTGATGGCAAATTCTGCCCAGGGCAACAGTTCACTCCAATCATTCTGGCGAGTGTTCACGTAGGCACGAATGGACTGCTCGAGTGTCCTGTTCATTCTCTCTGTTTTCCCGCTGGATTGTGGAAGATATGCTGAGGTGAAGTTGAGAGAAATATCAAACTTCATGCATAGTGCCTTCCAGAACTTTGCTGTGAATTGGGCTCCTCGATCGGACACTATGTGCTTAGGCAAACCGTGGAGGCGGAAGATGTGTGAGATGAAGAGCTTGGCAAGCTCCATGGCGGTGGGTAAGCCAGGGAGAGCCACAAAGTGAGCCATCTTTGATGTAAGGCACCTGAAATAAAGCATAGGGCCCCTGAGGACTGGGTACCCAGGTTAGCAGTTACCCGAAAGACAGAGAGAGAGCTTCCAGCGGCAGCATGGAAGCGGCAGAGTAGCGTAGACAGGAACAGAACATATCCGGAGTCAAGTCCTTGCTAACTCAACAAACTAGCAAAATAGTAGATGTTATATACCCAGATGGCGAGATGTCAGTAAGGGGGAATGCCCCCGAGGTTCACACCAAGGGTAGTATAAAGACATAGGTGATGCGCACACGCGAACCCTAGTAGGTACCTGGGAGGAGCATGGAGGGAGGCAGCACCATAGCCGTTCCGGGGATGCAGGAGAGGTTGGCTTGTAGATGTGGCGGTAGCCATCTTTCCTAGGTAAGCGGGAGAAGCCGTGAATAAGGTGAGGCAAACGGGGCAAAGCCGTCTAGCACTGACGGATGCAAGAATATGATATATAGAAATAAATAATCCTAATTTTAAAAATAATATAATGGGAGAAATTGTATTTTCTAACAGCATTTCAGTTTTTTTTCCTTTTGTATGTGTTCAAGGCTAATAGAAACTTCTTAAACTTCTGTGTGTAGAACCAAATCAACTCACTTGAGGATAACAACCCAGCCTGATTTGAAAAATGACCCCCATTGTTAGTAATTCATGCGGGGTAATTTTGAAAGCCATTTACTGCACGTGAATAAAACTGTGGTTTATGCATATAAATGCCTATTCTAAAATTTCCACAAACAGCTCAGAAAACCAGGTGTGCCATGAGCAAAATGAAATATGTTAACACACCTAGCCACGTTTCACTTATGCTCATTCAAGGGAACATATATCAAGCCAATGACATCAAGTTCATCTGCATGGTTGTCAAAAGTATAATCATCTGTCCCATTAACAATACTTTTTAGAATTTAGACCACATTGGCAGGTGGTGTCAAATGGTAAATGGAAGTTTGTTAGGCAGCTGGATATTTTGAAGCAGACACTGATCAAAATATAGATCTGTGATCAAAATACAGGTCTGTATCAGATTGACATGTCTCATCAAGTTTCAGGAAGGTCATATTTAACAAATAATTTAATATGCAATTGAAAAATTCTAAAATATATTGTTAATGGGTTCGATGATTCTAAGGCAGCACTGCAGATGAATTTGATGTCATTAGTTTGATATATGATTGTTCCTTGAATGAGCACGTACCAGTATATTCTTTGGGGTGAATTTTAAAAGTGTTGCTCACATTAAAAGGCCCATATGCATGAGTATATGGGCCATGCGTTTGCAAAGCATATTTTAAAAGCTGCAAATTATGCGTGAGTATAAAAATGGGGCAGAGTTGGGGTATGTCAGGGGCATGCCAGGGTGAGGCCAAAATTTATGCATGTAAATCCATATTTTAAATCCAGTTTCCACAGCATGCCTGTTAGCCACACAAGTTTAATTCTGCTTTTGATGAGATGTAAGTCTGGGTAAATCTCTGTTTAGGTCTAAAATGATTGGTTGAGAGGTCTGAGTCAACTGGGGGAAGTATAGGCTGAAGAACCAGAACTGTATGGAGATGGACCGGGCAAACTGGTAGACATATCTGCAGTAGACATATTTTAAATCATATACGTGCAACTGTGTGCACAATTTAAAATTCCAGCATATTAGCACTTGCTTCCATATGCGCATGTATGCACCCCCATGCACTCCTTTTAAAGTTACCATGCCTATAAATAAAGGAAATGTGACTGGGTGTTTAGACATTTTGATCTTGTTCTAATATTGACTAGAGCACAGTACGCATAACCCACTTTCGCATGTATTTTTATGTGCACTGAGAGGGAGAAGCAGGGGTGAAGTCAGCAATGACATACTTACTTTTTGATATTAAAATGTATGCACATAAGCCTTTTGAAGAGGAGGTGTAACTTTCCATGGGTAAATGTGTCTGTGCACTGGATCAACTACCAAGTGTTTTCAAAACAAACGTGTGTGCGTTAGCTTGCTTTGAAAATATTTGGTAAAGTATGCAGGCTGTTTGAAAATTACCCTCCCTAAGACTGACTTAGTAATTCCTTGGTGTAGCCTTTCATAACTTTACAGTAACTCACTTGTCAGGGATTGGTGCAGAGAAAAAGCTGACAACAGAACCATGAATCAAGGCTTCCTACTGAGCAGCAGCTAGCATTGTTCTTTTCTTAAGTGAATACTTGATGGTCTTCATTCAGAGGAAGTGTCTGCAACACTACTCAAGACTTTATTTTTGTTGAGGGTAAGTCAACAAATATTAAAATAAAAATACATTCAATGAAATAGCATCATGTAATGGTGTGTTTTTGTATGATTGATCATTGTGTCTAAGAATCTGAAAAATAAAAAGATGCAACTAAACATGTGAAATTCTTTATTTACTTCTAGTGATTGACTGTGGACATCCTGGTGTTCCTCCCAATGCAATCATTTCAGGAGAAAAGTTTTCATTTGGCTCTACTGTTCATTATTCTTGCATTGGAAGACGAACCTTATTAGGCCATTCATCTCGTACTTGCCAGTTAAATGGACATTGGAGTGGATCTTTGCCTCATTGCTCAGGTACTGTTTTTGATGTCTGTAATTGTTTTATTAAACATTCCATTTTTTTTTCTTTAATAAAGCAAAGTTCAAATTAAGATAAAAAAAAATATATATCTATACCGAGAAAAATAGGAAGAAAATTCCTGCATTTTCAGATATAACACATAGGAGTGAGTATTCAAAGGACTTGTGTGCGTAAAAGTAACATATATCATAGCAATTTTCAAAAGCCCATTTACATGTGTAAAACCCAGGTTTAGGCATGTAAATCCTTATGAAAATCTCCTCCATAGCTTGTACAGTATAACTATACATGTTAAAATTAAGTTTGATAAATGAAACTGTACAGTAACTTGTCTTTTATATGCCAGTATGAAAAATTATTTTAAAATACTTCACCGCTGCCCAAAATAGAATATATTCAAGTAATTTGTTACATTTTTTATTTACTGTCTGCTTTGCCTGTATTTCCTCTCATTCACAAATAAATGCTCTCATGATCCTCCTGCATACTATCTATAGCTCTGCGGTTTTCAACCCAATGCTCAAATACCCCCTAACCAGACTGGCTTTCAGGAAATCTACAGTGAATGAGCATGAGCTAGATTTGCATGCATTGTTTCCAAAGTAAAGGAAATCTTTCTCATGTTTATTCGTTGTAGTATCTTAAAAACCAAACTGGCCAGGAGGTACTTGAGGACCGGGTTGAAAACCCCGGTTATAGTTATTTACTCTATATTCTTATATTTGTATCAGCAATATTTTAACCATGCTTTATACTGTAGACATGAAACTGAATGTACAAACATGATGACACACTTTTTTTTTTTTTTTAAATACCTCAGCTTAAGTCCATAAATCAAGCATTTTGTCCAGGCTCTTTAAACAAAAATATAACTCACCTGCATTCTGAATTCATTCTTGCAGATTTTATTTTCCTAGCCCTGGAACCTATCTGAACACAATACCCTGCCAAGCCGAGCTTTCATTCACATTTGTGAAAAAACAAACCCACTTGCTTTCTTAATTCAAGTACCAGAAGTAACATTCGGACTTCTGTTCACCGATCTCTCCAGTTTCTCTCTAGTAAAGACTGTTTACCTACAGCCCGCTTTGAGACTCTGTAAGCTTCTTCACAAAAAAATAATTTGCAATGGAAATGAGGGAAGGACAGTCTTCATTTTCAGCTTTGCTAGGAAAGCTTCTCCGTTTGTACCTGCTTTACCTTCTCTTTGGGAGTTTCTTTCTGGAGTCCTCCCGTAGACTCAGTGGTCTTTTCTAAACGTCTGGTCTTCAGGAAGTGCCGGATTCTTTGGGAGCTTTTCTCCTCTTTTCCTTGGTTGTTCCATGAGCCGCGCTCTCTTTCTTAAATAAATGTAATAATGGGTGCCATGGGAAAGGCAGGAGGTTGAGGTCAGGGAAATAGAGGACCCTGGGAAATGATTTGAGGAAGAGAGTGTTAGCTCTGAAAAGTGACATGGAAGGTAATGTGTTAATCCAATGAAAAGGCATCATCTTATATGTATATATTTGTCCTCTTATTGTTTTTATTTGTTAATCTATATTTTCTATCATATGGGAAGGAATGATACAGATCAAAAGAAACACAAACCATTTCACTATTGTTATTTGTGGTTCACATTAATTGTTTTTGACAGGTTAAAATAGTTTTGGATTGAATGTATCCATCCACTTCAGAATATATGCATTCAGATTACTTGAAAATATATAGATTTAACTACTTTTTGAAAAATGAAGCATTATGAAAAACTATGATTTGCATAGCCATACCCATTATTCTATGGATCATGTCTAGAAATTTTTTCTTATTGTTTTCTTTTTGTTTTCATTTATTTTGTTTCTTTAGTTGTTTGTTTTATTACTTTTCATTTATGTAAAATGAAAAAAAAAACTAAAACTATAAACAATGAAGACAAAAAGGAAAGGGAAAATAGAACAGACCAAAAAAATAAATAAATAAAAGATCTCGTCTCACAAAAAATGAAACCTCCCGGGCTTCCCCTTTCATCTACCTTCACCTCATGCCACCCTCTGGAATCATCATACCTTCTTTTTCTTTTTCTTCTTAGAGAATGAGTTGGCCCTGCTTGCTTCTGATCCTCTAGAGATAATGCTTAGAAATGGTGCCAGCAGACTGAGGCCAGCATCATTACTAATTTCTTTCCTACAAAATGGCAGCAATCTCGGATTGCTGGCACCATTTCCAAAACTTACAATATATTTGTTGGGGCTGGAGCGACCAGGGATAGCTCCTGCCAGCTGAAGAAAAAAGAAAAATATGGTAACAAGGTTTAGTTGGGTTGATTTTATTAATGGCGGAACAATTTGAAAATGAGCATACAAAATGTTATTTTTTTCTTTTGTTTTGCTTTAAAAATGAAAAGAAATGAAACAGGAAATTTCATTAACATTTCCTGTTTCATTTCAAACATTCACATCATTTTTATTTTATATATATTTTATGTACTGAGCTGTGTTATGTAAAAAGATTAGTATACTCGTTAGTGTGGCTTTCATTAAAACACTCAATAAACAGAATGGATTCCCTTTGATAGCCATTTTTTGTTAAAGAAAACAATTGGTTCTGGTCTTGAATTCTAGAAAAGTGTTTTTTAAATATTTAACTGTAAAAAGAGCAATTAAAATGATAAAGTATATGACTTTATATGCTGTAATATTTAATGTATTTTAATTATTAGTCTTAAAAAGTAATAATATGTAGTAGTGGTTTCTCCCATGAATTATCTGCCTTCAATCATGTACTTATTAGCCCCTCCTTCCAGCGTTATGAGTTGTAATATTCTATTTATATAACTAATTTTATTATTAAGAGAAAGTCAGTAGATAAGAATAGATGAACACTCTTTTTCCACTAGTAATCATCTTTAAAAATTTATCAGAGCAAGTTTTCTTTCTTCCATATAATCTATAGGAATCCATGACTATTATCATTATGTCTTCACTGCACATCAATCTGCATAGCTATACAGGCAACTAAACTCATATTCAGTGTCACCTCCTACCTAGACTATAGCAATCTGCTACTCACGGGTCTACCACTGAATGATCTCTTTCCTTTACAGTCAGTTCAAAACTCAGTGGCATAACTTATCTACCACCAACACCATTATGATCAGGTAACCCCTCTTCTCCAGTCACTACACTGGCTTCTCATCTACTTCTGCATAAAATTCATGCTTCTTACACTTGCCTATGATTGTATTCACTCTACTGCTCTTCATTACCTCTCCTCTCTTATTTCCCTATACACGTCTCTTCTTTAAGTTTGCTTATCAGGTAAATTGCTCTTATCTGTACTATTTCCCATCATTGCCAAATCTTATTTCTGTCTTCCTTCTTATTGTACCAAGTGACTGGGATAGCCTTCTTAATGCATGCACTAGTCTCCCTCTCTTATAGTTTAAAATCAGCCAGAAAAAAATACCTTTTTAAGACTGCTTTTAAGATCTGAACCTCAATTCATTCTGCTTCCTCAAACAGACTTATCAGTCTCAGTCTATAAGTTTGTATTTCTTTATATTGGTCAGAATGGGAGCTGGAATTCCATATGTGATGGTTCCAATTACCATCAGCTTACACAGCAGAATTCTCTTTGCAGAATTTCTGGACCCCCAAATGTCATATCTTGATACTCAATTAAAAGTTGTCTATCAGCAATTTAATTATTTTATTTTGATTTAGTTCACACCTTTTCATTGGTAGCTCAAGTTACATTCAGACACACTAAGAGGTTGATATTCATCTCCACTTAGTAAGGACTTATCCTGCTAAATTGTGGCGGATGAGTATCTGGCTGTTTTAGCTGCCACCACTAATCTGAATAAGTACTGAGCCAGATAAGTATTTATCCTGCTAAATGTTGGGCAGGAAATGGGCATTTATGGAGGACTTACTTATCTAGTTAATTTAGGACCTCATTTTCTAAAGTATCGCAGGCCTGCAATACTTTAGGGAATGAGAGGCGGGGGGCCGAAATGGGGGGGCGGGCCTGCGCTAGCCAGCAGCGATCGCACCGTTGCGGTGCGATCGCTGCCGGTTTTGCACCCAATAGCGCCACCATAGAAGATGTAGCTATTGGGCGCGAACTCAGACATGAAAAGGGCCTTACCTTTTCGTCGTCCGCGGCGTCTTCGCGGAGTCAGCCCCGGTGACGCCCCGACATCTCCTCTTCCGGGGCTGACTCTGCCCCCATTTTGGTATCGCACGCGATAAGGACTTTTTGCATGCGAAACATCCCTTATCGCGTGCGATACCTCTGGAAAATGAGGCCCTTAGCTGGATAAGTTCAGATATTCAGACTCATTTGATTAAGTTAACCATATAAGTTAGGCCTGCTTAATAGCAGAGCTAAAGTTAGCCACATAAGACTTATCAAGCTAACTAGATATTTTTGTTTGAGGATATTTAGCAGCATAGTTGTGCTGCTGAATATCCTTTGTCAATTAACTGGATAAATCATATTTGTTAGGGATATGCAGGGGAAAATGTGTTTTCTTTGTTCAGTTCATTTTCAGGTGTTTATTTTCCCATGAATTTTGGTTAGTACAATGTTTGATTAATTTAATTTGTGTGAAAAAAATGAATCAAAGATTTAAAAATAGGAAATCCCCATGCATAGCTAAAACAAAAATGGGGCCACCCAGGTCTCCAACCTATCCCTCAGACCTATACAGAAAAGTTCCTAGGCCAGTATCCCCCTGGTCGTCGCTAACCTAGTCCAGAGATAATTTACTGGTGAGGCCTAGGCCCAGGCCAAAGGCTCGGCCTTGAGTAGGCCAGGGCTGTGGTAGGTCACCATGACCTTGGCCTCTGCCTATCCAAGGCTGAGTAATTAGTGTAGGCTGGAGCACAGGCCCAGGCCAAATGCCATGGCCTGACCTGAAGTCTGACTCCTGATGCCAGGGCATAGACATGGATCAAGGCCTGACACCGGATCCTGGTCTGGAGGTTGGGTCCTGAAGCCTTGGTCATGGCATAGGCCCAGGCTGAAGCCTCTGCCTTGAATATACCTAGACCGATATAGTTCTCTGTGACCTCAGCCTCAGCCTACTCAAGGCTGTCACCTCACCCTTAACCTAGACTGGAGCACAGGCCCAGGCAGGGCACTGTGGTCTGGCCTGGAGGCTGGGTTGCAATGCTGGGACCTCAACCTGGACCCAGGCCTTAAACCATGGCCCAGCCCAGAGGCTGGGCCCCAACACCTTAGCCTCAGCCTAGACTAGAGCCTGAACCCAGACCTGATGCCATGGCATAACCCCAGAAGATCCCAGCAGATGTCTTCCTCTTCTCTTCTTCAATTGAGGTAACTTTGCCGCTTTCACCCCAGTGGATGGCGCCATTTTGATGAATAGTAATGTACAGCAATATAGTACATCAAAATGGAGCTGCCTACTAGGATGACTGCAGCAGAGTTTATTAACTCCAGCACAACCCCAGTGAATGGCCTCATTTGAAGAAGAAAAGAAAAATATGTTGGAAGCTCTGAGGCCTGGACCTGAACCTAGGCCAAGGCCTTGGCTTCGGGACTCATTCTCCAGGACAGGCCACAGTATCATGCCTTTGTCATGGCAATGGGCTAGACCCAGGTCCAGGCAAAGGGACCCAGCCTGGCTGCTTCCATGGATACCTGGCAGATCAGAAAGGTTTGTTTGGGGGGGGATATTGACTGATATCCTGTGTTTGCCCCGGCCTAGGCCAAGATGCTAGCATCATGCTTGGTCCTAGGCCATGGCCCCTTCTTTGGGGCTCAGTCTATTCCCTAGGCAATTCCTCAGCTTTAGGCCAAGATCTAGGCTTAGGCCTAGGCTGAGTCCCTGTATCACACTTGGAGCTAGGCCTCAAACCCTGCTCTGGGTCTTGGCCTACATCCTGGGCAAGGCCTAGCCTCATGCCTAATCCTAAGCCCAATGCATTCATTTAAAAGAATGCAATGAATAAGGTTTGTTTTATTTGAGGGCCCCCAATACATTTCAGGCCCCTTGAATGAAATGAATTGGCATTACGTGATATATTTTGCACATTCGTTTTAAACAAATGCATGCCCTTAATTTCTGTCTAACTTCCCTAAATTTTCATCTTTAAATATCTACCTCTACTCATTTTGCCTGTTCCCAAATTCTTACATTCTAATTTTGTCCCTGAGTAATGGAGGGTGAAGTGACTTGCCCAAAGTCATAAGGAACATCAGAGATTTTTTGAATCTTGATTTCTATGATTCTTTGCCTATTGTTGTAACAATTAGGCTACTCCTTAACAGCCCATACATCTTAAATCTTCCTCATTCATCACCTTGCTTCCTTCCCTTGCAGTTTTAAATCAAAGCCTTTTATTTATTTTTTTTTAAGTTGTATATCCTGGCTGTCTTTATTGACACTTTTATAAGCTACAAGTAGTAGGAACTGTCCATTATATGTATCTATACAGCACTGCATACATCTAGTATTCACTAGACAAATGAAGATAATACTAATAATAATATTAATAAAAAATGAAAGGAAGTTCATTTCTTAACTTCCACAACATTTATTACAAATAACAATTGGAAAACATCAAAACTACCATAAGATAAAATGAAAATAATCATAACTGTAACAGAGATTCTGAATTCTTATTTGAATATTTCTGCCAAATTAGTGTAAAAACGTAAAAATAGACATATTCGCCAATTTTTACTTTATAAATATTATGATTTATGGGACTATCATATAAACTCCTTAATTGTTATCTTTCAGAGCCTTGCGTTATGCTTCATCGATAAATAAGAGGGGCACACTTTTAATCATAGGTCAAATTTTTGAATATTTTAAAGCATTTTTTTCAAACATTTTTGCAAGAAATTGTAAACATTAAAAAGTGCACTACTTCCCTGTTTTTTTTTAAGTTACTTCAGGCCCAACTCGGTACCATGTTTCGTAAACTGCTGCTTCAGGGGCTGGAATCAGCGCGTATTCAGTCAAAAATGTGTTTCTTTTCTTTTCAGTCCCATTTCATTTCTATTGATCAGATGGACAGCTTGTTTCTTCACAAAGCTTCTCGGCTCACCAGGCACTCAGACGCTCACCAGGCACCAAGACACTTTGTGAAGAAACAAGCTGTCCATCTGATCAATAGAATTGAAACAAGACTGAAAAGAAAAGGAAAACAATTTTGTTAGAATATGCGCTGATTCTAGCCCCTGAAGCAGCAGTTTGCGAAACATGTTACCGTGTTGGGCCTGAAGTAACTTTAAAAAAACGGAGAAGTAGTGCACTTTTTAACGTTTACAATTTCTTGCAAAAATATTTGAAAAAAATGATTAAAAATATTAAAAAATTTGACCTATGATTAAAAGTGTGCCCCTCTTATTTATCGATGGAGCATAACACAAGGCTCTGAAAGATAACAATTAAGGGGTTTATATGATGGTCCCATAAATCATAATATTTATAAAGTAAAAATTGGTGATTACGTCTATTTTTGTGTTGGTTACCATATCGTACTGCACTTTAAGGCTTTTTCTGTATTATTAAAATATTGTAAAAAGCCTTGCTTTCTTTAGGTTCTTGGAGACAGATTCATGTTACATAGTGCTGCATGCTTGTCTGAGCAGCTAACACAAAATGAAAGATCTTTACACAGAAGAAAAAAATCTCCAAGCACACATTTCTGCTTGCTTAATCACAGCAAGGATTACAAACTTATACTTTAAGAAAAAACACATAGTAAATACTAGAGCAGTTTTCTTCCACCACTAAAGACTGGCAGCAAAACAAATACACAAAGCCCCAGCATGCAAAACACTGAAAATCAGATCAGTAATATAACATCAAATATTGTGAAGACATAACACTAAGAAATATATTCCTTGTTTTTTCTTTTCCTTTCCTTCTTGTTGGTACCATGCAGTAACTTTACCCGACCTCCGGGCAAGGATCCGGTGTCAGACCTTGATCCATGTTGAGGCCCTGGCATCGGGAGCCAGCCTTCGGGTCAGGCCATGACATTTGGCCATTGTTAATTGTTTTAGCAAAGGGAAGAGGCTGTATGAAAGACTGCCCTTTAAGGAAGGTTAACACAGGTTAAACTCCTTGTAATCTATAGGTGATGCAGCTGGTTCTTGTGGTGATCCAGGTATTCCAGCCCATGGCTCAAGGGAGGACAGTGACTTTAAAGCTAAAAGCACCGTGCATTTTGCTTGTGAGACTGGCTATATCTTGCATGGGTCAGAAGAACGGACATGTTTGGCCAATGGCACTTGGACAGGAAAGCAACCAGAATGTAAAGGTAACACATACAAGCCCCATATTTTCATGGTATATAAAATCTGCCGGAGATATACACATGAAGGCCATTATGTTTTTTTGGAAATTACTCAGTTGTCTATTGATGTGCCTATGGGCAATCAACATTTCTTGAAAATTAATATATCAGTTACAGATGATAGATAAATATTTTATTTGTATATCTAGTAAAATATACATTACCTATGCAATTAGTAAGGCACATGAATTAATGCTACCTACAGCAAGGTTTTTACAATTTCTCTGTTTGTTTATTTTTGCTAATTTAAAATCTGCAAATCTTCCTCTCAGCAGAATACAGCAGAAAACTTGAGGGTGTCTGAAAACATTATATTGTCAGCACTCTTGGTTAATATATATATATAATATTATGCAATATCTACTTATTTGCTAACTAAATAAAATTATTTCGGCCAGCATATAGATATCTTCATTACAAAAGAACATCATCTAGCCATGAAATTATCATGGGATGCAGCCCAGTAAATTACTTGATTTCTTGTATGAATATTGTTGCAAAATGTGATCAATAGTGTATGTCATGCTCTTTAACCCATTCATTTTAAATGATATTTCTTCATATATATGAACCATATGACCTAAAAGCAAAGATAGCAGATATCATGCAGATATCATGATTTGTATATTTTTTTTTCTAAGTGAATGAAAATTATTCTAAATTATTCCAATTTTATGCAGTGAGCCATACACAAATTTGTGTTGTTTCAATCATTTTTTTTCACAAATTAGAAGCAATTCCCATCAGGCCCCTACTGACAGAAAGCTTTTGAAAGGCAGCATAAAATTGAGGATTCTTACTTCTTCTAGTCTCTACTTTATCATCATGTACCACTCTGCCTGAAAGAGGTATTCATCTCATTTTAAAATGAGACAGGTTATATCACAAGCCTACTTCTACTAACCATTCTACTGAACAGTTGCAGCCTTGCTGTTAAATTGGGGGGGAAAAGATTTAAAATCTGTTATAAATTGTATTGGAACTTGATTAGTCAAGCTAAGCTTTCAACTTTTATTTCTTGCTCCTATACCACTATAAAACTGAATCGTTATCATTATGTTTTCAATTTCATCCATGTTACCTTAGTCAATGCTTTATTTCTTTGACCTATAAAAACTTTAGCTCATTTTATATGTAAATAGATGCACACACACACACACACATACACACACACACACACACACACACACACATGCTATCCAGATTTTATATATAAAATATGGGTAGTGAGTGTGTGTATGTGTGTGTGTCTCTCTCTCACTTTCTATATATATATATATATATATATATATATATATATATAGGTCAATCAGAGGTAATGGGGTAGTAGGAGACTGGGGAGTGGGAGGGGCATAGATGGGATGACACTAGCAGCTGCGATTGTAGTGTCATCTCGTCTAGGTCCCTCTGACTCCCCAATCTCCTACCACACCATTATCTCTGATTGACCCATAGCGATACATGCATATATTCTTTAATATAAAGAAATAACAACAAACACAGATATTGGATAAAAAGGCCTCCACTTTATTAACCATATATATATATATACCCCTAGACAAACTGGTACCCGAGCCGGTATTGCAGTTGCCAAAGACCAGGCTATACAACCAGCTCTGATGCCTGCCATAATAACCAAGCAAGGCAGCATCGAAGCTGGGCCCCTTATCTTGTCCCCAAGCAAGGAGACCCCTGACCTGTGGCATAAGGAATGCCCCGCTTTGAGCCACCCAAGGCACCAGTTAACTGTTGACCTGGACCATGATGCTCACCTGCACCTCATCTGATATTCCCCTACCTGCCCAGATAACTGCCATAGGCATGAGGTAGGGTACGCCCTTACCTCATGCCCCTCACCAATATCTAGCTGCGGCTGACATCAATCCCCAACAATCATCCCTCCAGAGCCTTCTGCAGTGTGTTGTTGCATATATCATAACAAATGTCTGAATGATGGACTCTGTCTGACCTAAACAAACCTTGGACATTGGATATCCACCCATTCGGGTCTTATCTGGTAACTACACAGCTTGCAGGTTCGACAGTTAACCTTCTTCTCTCCCCTCCTCCACATTCTTGAATGCGGGAACCAAGCAGATAAGTCAGCCAAGTCATTATTGATCCTCATAATTAGCTGCTTACTTGATCATTCACTAAAGTTGTTGTCCCCCAAATGTATTATGATAGCATCTGGAGCTGTCATAGAAACCATCAAGCACCAAAGAAAAGGAAAGAAATGGGTCCAATTAGCCCATGAGGTGCCAATCCCAGGTGTGGTCCTTAAGGATGATCGCATGCTCTTCTGGCAGCCCAATGTACAATAGAGTGTCTAATAATCCAAGCAGTCAATTGGGCCCGGCATGGATCTGCAAAATACAATTAAGAGTTATGAGTAGATGTGCTCTCCTGGTCCATCCTGACATACGTATTGACTGCTGCTGATCTCCATCTTCCTATCTGCTGTATGGTGTCAATCTGAAGACCTGCTTGTGAAGCGCTTGTTGCCGCTCCAATCCTAAAAGAGTGTGTGGTAAATTTCCTGATGTCCAGCCCCATTCGTTTTACTACCATTCTAAGCACCATGAAGAACTGATATCTGGTCAATTGGACCTGGTCGACGTGCACCAGTAAGTGTACTCCTCCAAAAAGGTTATTCACCACATTAATTGGCTCCAAAGTGAAATATATTTGCCTTTATTAAACCCTGAGGGGGAACTGCAAACTGGCTTCTCTAGTTTAGGGCCCATTTTTCTGACCACTAGGCTACTACTCCATGCTGTGGGAGCTCCTGCGTCACATGCTTTCAAAAAGAAGGTCAGACTTGCTAGATGTCTAACCACTGAGCCTCTGGATGCCCCCCCCATTTCCATGGCCAAAGAGACTTACCATCAGGTCATCTGGCACTGGGACTGGCATCTGAACTGGTAAGGTGATTGCCAAAGACCAGACTAGACCACCACCTCCGCTGCCTGCCGTAATAACCAAGCAAGGCAGCATTGAGACCTGGGCCCCCTGCTTTGCACCCAAACATGTGGAACCCCCACCTAGCTCTTGCAATAAGCTGACCATGTACTAACAGCTAAAGATCCTTTTATGAAGTAGTTGGCGACCAATCCCTCATAGGTGGTCTATGACTTCAGTTTCTGTCTCCTACGCTGTGGGTACCTGTTTACAAAATAATTCCCACTTAACTCGGGATAAGGCATCTGCAACCCCCATTATTAACCCCTGGTATGTGTTCTGCTCTAATAGTGGTTCTGCTATGCACTAACACTTAGCATATTGACGGTTGAGCACAAGGACAACCGCTTGATTGTCATACCAGAATATGATTTGCTTATTCTGAAGCTTAGTATTCCAAAGCACTAGAGCTGCTGGTATGGGAAATAACTCAAGGAATGTAACGTTCCAAGTTAATCCTACCTCTACCGATGTGTCTGGCCAAGGTACGGGGCCATGCATCCAGGCAATACAGCTGTCCCTGCTGAAAAGAAGAAGCTCCTGCCACAGAGATATCCTGTTGAAGTCAGCCATGAAAGATTCCTAAATAGCAATGTCGTTGCACATGGGTAACAATATCCTAATCAGTGATGAAGCCTCCATGCAGCCACAGTCACTGCAGTCAATCTTCTGAGGAAGATCATTCCTGTAGGTATCACTGTACATGCAAAATTCAGGCTGCGCATGATGGGTTGCAAATCTCAGAAAGTCAGCTTCTTCATACTTGCAGTTTTGTTCAACCAATCCTGCAGCTTCACCATTTTTTCCTACAGTAATCTGAATGTCATCTCCTCTGAGTCAAGCTCTATGACTGAGAAACAGGGACAGGTGGTAGGGCCTTCAATCATCTTCTGTATCATAGGGACTCTGAAATTGGTTGCCATAGCCTGAAAATTGTGGAGGAGGCATAAACAGCAGTTGGACTTGCTCATGCCAGAGAATAAGAAGTCATCCAGGTAATGTATGATGTTATCGACCCCAGAACATTGGACAAATGCCCAACTCAGAAAAAGTGCTGAACACTTCAAAATAGGCACAAGATACCGAGCAGCCCATAGGCAATTGATCCCATTTCATTCTACTTATTCCCATCCAGTGCATATTCACCCTAAGGCTCTCACTACCTACTCTTTATAACTCATTTCTTAAATTAAACATGATGCAATGGCCACAAATTCCTGTTAGTTTCCCTGGGCCTGCTGATTGGGTTCAACTGTCTGCTCTCAAGAAGTACCCCACCACCAGCAACAGTTGCACCAACCTGGCCAGCCTCTGAAGAGGTTTAGCTTGTTGGGTACCAACCTGACTTCTCCTATATCTCCACTTTATTACAACTAAGAATCTTCTATGTTTATCTCATGTCCTCTTGAGGTCAGTTGCTGTTTTAGCCTCTACCTCTTTCTCCAGGAGAGTGTTTCATGAATGCAACACCCTTTCCTTGAAACAATATTTTCTGATAATATTCCTGAATCTACCATCTTGGAGTCTCAAATCCTATCCTCCAGTTCCAGAACTTCTCTTTCATTCAAAAGGTTCATTCATTGTGCAGCACTACCATCCTCTAGGTATTTGAATGACTCCACTACTCTGGCCCTGTAAGCCACAGACTAACTCTGAAACCAATGGAATGAGGAAACCGCCTGAAAAGTGGCCTGTGTGAAACCGAAGGACCCCCTGCCGAACCACATATGGCAGAACAATGTATACCTCGCTCCAATCACAGCTGAGACACCACAGGTCTTGATGAATAGCCATCCACTGATATGATTAATATATATATATTATATATATATATATCACATATATATATATATATATATATATATATATATATATATATATATATATATATATATATATATATATATATATATATATATATATATATATATATCACAGCTGAGACACCACAGGTCTTGATGAATAGCCATCCACTGATATGATGAATATCATATCATTATTAAAAATATTAATAAATATATTTAATATATTTATTAATATTTTTATATATAAATATATAATATATATATATTTATTAATATTAAATAAATAAATTAATAAATAATTAAAAAAAATATGGACAAAAAACAACCACATCTTTTGATACTACTAGATCTCTCTGCAGCCTTTGACACTGTCAACCATTCATCTCTATTAAAATGTCTGGCAGATATAGGCATTAAAGGAACAGTCTTCAGCTGGTTCAAATCCTTCCTAGCAAATAGACAATTCAAAGTAAAGATTAACAACAAAGAATCACAACCGATCCCTTCCAACCGGGGGGTCCCTCAGGGTTCCTCCCTTTCCCCTACCCTCTTCAACATTTACCTCTTACCTCTATGTCATCTACTTACTAAACTAAACCTAACTCACTATCTCTACGCGGATGACATCCAGATACTCATCCCAATCTCAGAATCCTTACAAAAAACCTTGGCTAACTGGAACAATTGTTTGCAACAGATCAATCATCTTCTCTCCAGCCTTTGCCTCATTCTTAACAACAACAAAACTGAGATCCTAATCATCAATCAAGACATCAACATCAAACTTCTAAACCCAGCTGACCTACTCAACTCATCCACTCCCATATTAAATCACTCACCACATGTTCGAGATCTAGGTATCATGCTAGACAATCAGCTCAATTTTAAAAAATTCATAAGCACAACCACCAAAGACTGTTTTTATAAGTTACAAGTCTTAAAAAAATTGAAGCCTCTTCTTTATTTCAACGATTTTCGGATGGTCCTACAAGCCATTATTCTATCAAAAGTCGACTATTGCAATTCGCTTCTCTTTGGCCTTCCATATTCATCCATCAAACCCCTCCAAATGCTACAGAACTCTGCAGCCAGAATCCTTACCAATACGAATAAAAGAGATCACATCACCCCCATTCTCAAGCTCCTCCACTGGCTGCCTATAAAGCAAAGGATCCTATATAAAGTACTCACCGTAATTCATAAATCCATTCACAATATCTCTCCTCTTCAATTATGTAACCAACTACGCCCTCACTCCTCCTCTAGACCCATCAGAGGAGCATATAAAGGCACACTCTATGTACCTTCAACAAAATCCTCGCATCATAAACGTGCCGTATCTACAGCAGGCCCCATTCAATGGAATGCGCTCCCACCAGACATTCGGCTTGAGTTCTGCCACTCTTCATTCAAAAAAAAACTTAAAACCTGGCTCTTTAGCCAAGCTTTTCCAGGACCATGATCATCATTTTTTCCCCTCCAACCAGCAAGAGCATATCTTCTTCACAAACCCCCATTTTCCATACCACTACCTACTTCGGTATCTAATCTCTTGCTGCAGGACACTTGAGACTTTCTCACTTATACGTTATAATTTTTATGCTCAATAAGACCTGTCAACTTAATTGTTTAAGTCTTTTTTTTTTCTCCTTTATCTTTTGGTCATCAATGTTACAACGTTATTGTTAAATTTTGAACTTATGTACACTGTTCCAAGTTTCATAACCTTGTTCTATGTAATGCCTTTTGGCAATTTTCATGTTCTGTTTCAATGTAAACCGATGTGATCTTTATTTCATATAGGAACACCGGTATATAAAAATCTAAAAATAAATAAATAAATAAACCATGGATGCTGGAGGAGCATTAACCAGCATCCACCCATGTGGTACACCCTTGGGTCAAGCATCAGTCAGCCCCAGGTCCCCACCTAGAACCCCAACATCCATGGGCCCTCCATTCACCTCAGCTCCTCCTAGCCTGGAGGGATGAGGCTGGCCACCCCCTCCCAGACCACACAACCATCCCAGCAATCTGAGAAGTCACCCTGAGCAGTGAGGGTGTATTTCCTCTACCCCCCTGAGGATGCCTCTCAGCCCCATCATGAATCCTGCCATCGAAGATGATCCTCTATGTGCACTCTTCCCCTGTACTGACCTCCCCTCTCTTCCTGGCCAAACAGCAAGCCCAGGGGGTCTCCGGTGAAAAGGAATGAAATTTCTCTGTGGAGGATGAGGACAACAGGCCAGCACTGTTCGAACCCTGGTGCTCTAGTCTTCCCCAGCCCTTGCCCGCCTCTGCCAAACCAGATTTCAGAAAGGGCAACCAGCAATGAGACTATCCAATCCCGTTGCAGCATCATCATCTGTGCAATATCCGGCCCCCAGTTTTGCTCGGCAAACCGAACTTGGTTCACCTGGTGCTGAACATCTCCAGCAGGCTGGCCAGCTGAGATCATGACAAAAAGCTCCTCAACAGATAAAACCTCAACTCTGGGTGCTTCAGCGTCGGCTGCATACCCCCCCCCCCCCATCTTATCCAAACTCAGCACCATCAATCGCTTTCTCCTCACATCAGCAGCCAAGCTCAAGTTTGGTTCCTACATGTTCTTTAATGGTGGTGCCACACCCAGTAACATCCCGCTACTAACAGCTACACTGGCAGACCGTCCCATTTCTAAGCCGGCACCATCCTCAGCAACCCCGGCAACAGACCCTAAGTGCTATCTGCACAAACTTCACTGGGGCTCAGTATCAAGGGTGCCCAGTGGATCTGCCCAAGACCCATCCCCTTTGCTGGTGACAGCAGCAGCTGCAAGCTCCTGGGCGAGTTCATTTGCCAGCTATGCAAGAAGGGGCACACCACCCCCCTCTCACCGATGCTCAAGATCAAGGAGGGCCTGGTGGCTCTGATCAAGCCCTGGCCCCCCTCTGCCAGCAGCATCAACAGCAGCAAGCTCCTGAGCCAGTTCACATGCCAGCTATGCAAGGAGGGGCATACTGCCCCCCTCTCCCCGGCGCAGCACTAGTGATCTCGGGCAGTACACGTGGAGCACCATGCGACAAGGTCCTCCACTGCTGGCCTCAGCTGAACAAAGCTGGCCAGGGGGAGTTTTATCTGCAAACCAACAAAGGTCTGCAAGATACTCCAATCCCTCAACCCGCAGCTAGCCTCACAACCCCATCCGAACATTCACATGCTGCAGCAATCCAACGCTCCTGGCAACCCAAAATAAAAACATATATATACACACACGAACAGCATAGCAAAGCAAAATGAACCTGCCAACAGCATATAGGGAGCACAGGCCACTGCAAAAAAAACCCACCATACAAACCAGACCACCAGCCCCACCAGTCCACAAGAAATAGAAACCCATTTTTGAAGAGGCCAAAATCCTAACACCTCCCTGAAAGAGCAAAGGTCCTCTCCCCTTCAAAATGGAGAAGCATGGCCTCCCCCACAGCCACCAAACTCCATGGCAACAGGAGCCATTTTATAAGTAGCCCCTGAATGCAAATTTGCTCCTGCATAGGCTCTGCTATGACAACTCCTGTCAGGTTTGGGGGGTGGCCTCTGTCCAATGCTACCCGAGTTCCTGCAAGTAGTTTCAGCCATGTGATCCCAAGGCTCACTTTATAATTTTGTTTTTTAATTATTTTATATATTTTTTTATTTGGCTAGTGGGGTTTCAACCCGCCACTGATATAACCCTAATGCTGAGTACTCTGCTGTACATGAGTTTTGTCCCCCCCTTTCCACGGCTGTGACCTGACCGCATGTTCTCTCCCTGCTTCCCGCTGGTCTGGGCCACTTTTCCTGATTAATCAGGAGACTGATTAATCTCCTTGCTACTATCTTATGCTAGTGCTCTGCAAACCTGCCTACTGGTCCCCAAGTGAACTGCGTTTCACGGGCGCAAAATGGCCACTTCACTTTCCTTATCTGGGGGCCCTCCTCTGACGTGAATGCTGGCTGGGATCAAAGAAGCCAGATGCGCCTTGGTCGCAGTCCTTTAAATGGGCCATGACATCATCGTCTCACTACCGCTAATCCCCCCTCCCCTCATCGGGCAACGTCACTGATGCGTCGAGCAGGGCTGAGGAAGCTGGGGGAAGGGAAGCCGTGATGCGGCTCAGTTTGTCATGATGCCAGAGACCTACCGGTCGGCGCAACCAGCCCACCATATGCAGCATGTGGTTACATGGTGGGCTCTGGGCACGGGGCACGGAACCACTTATATATGTGTGTGTGTGTGTGTGTGTGTGCGTGTGAATGAGTTTCTATGAACATTGTAGAGGAACTGGAAGGGATGGTGGAATGTTTATGGTAGATGACACTGAGTTCTACAGCAAGGTTAAAAGATTATGGGAAGAGAACTAGATGAAGGTGAATCTAGAAAAGGCTTGAAGAATGGGTCAAGAGTTTTGCAGCATATTAAAATTTAAAGACATGCATTTGGGCATACTGATTCATGGCAGTAGTACATGCTAAGAAATAAGGTTCCTTATCACTCAACATGTATGAAATGGACCAATAGGCAGAATTATTTGGACTTGGTTTTCAAAAGGATTAACATAGGCCCTTGCACCCTCCCTTCTCTGCTTACCCACCCCAAACAATCAGATGACAATTATATTAAAGGTAAAACAGACATCAGTTTTATAGAATTAACTCACTATATATTAAAGGTTTATATTAAGGTTATATTAAAGGTTATATTAAAGGTTTAAAGGTTTATATTAAGGTTAGTATAAACTATGTTATGGTTATGAGGTATTGGAGTGGATTCTTGGGTACTGCGGTGATGGCCATTCCCACGGGGAGGAGCCCCGTGAGGAACCGCAGTACTAGGCTAGACTCTATACATGCAGACACAGAGAAGTTGTATTTATTGTACAGCTCGATGGTACTGCCCGGGGAGCGGGCAGCAGTGAAGGTAACCCAGTGAAGTAGTCCAGGGGTCCTCAGCAGAGGAGACCAGTCTCACACTTGAGTAGGTGATAGGCAGCGTGGCGTAGCAAGAACAGGTCCCGTATGTAGACACAGAGCGCTGAAGCTGAAGGTGAGACAGACTGAAAGAGTTAGTACTCACTGAAGCAGAAAGCTGTATTGTTGAAGGTCCTGGCAGGCAGAAGTTGTTCAGTGGCATGCACCAGATTAGGGGGAGCAGGCCCTCGAGGAGCGAGTACCCTACCTGGTATCCCAAGATAGGTACCTGAAATAGAGCAGAAGGGCCCCCGAGGAACGGGTACCCAGTTTAGTGAAGAAATACCCCAAAGTGCAGAGAGAGTTTCCTGCGGCAGCTGGGGAGTGGAAGAGCAGCTTAGACCGGAGGCAATCCAATCCTTGCTAACTCAGTTTGTTAGCAAACGAAGGGCAGGCTAAATACCAGGATGTGATGACATCACTCGGAGGAGATGCCCCCGAGGTTCCCGCCATGATGTGGATAAAGACATGGGTGACGTGAACGTGCACACCCTAGGAGACCCTCAGGAAAATCATGCCAAACACCATCACCATTGCCAATCTGGGGACACTGGAGAGAGTGGCATGAAGACACAGCAGCAGCCATCTTTCCAAGGCTTGAGGAGAGAGAAGGAAGAAAGATGAGGCTCAGAAGTCGAAGCCATCTGAGACCGACGGACGCAACAAACTACATACATAAAACAAACAACATCTCATAATATTCTTCTCCAACCTCCCAGATCATCCAGAATCTCTATTAAGATCTTCAGATACATTGACTGCTACTAGCTTAACTATACTACTTTAGGGCTACCAGCCCAAACATAAGGTCCATTGCCAAACTCGACCATCTGACTGGTTGGTGCTGATCTGTTCATAATTAGGATTGTGTACCCTATATATCCCCTCAATCTGCACCCACATCCCATAGTAACACTAGTCTGTAAGGTATCCAAGCCTCTTGTACAGCAATGTTAAGCTGCAAAAGCCCAAAGACTCTATGGCACTATTGCTAGGGTCGCTGCTGTAAGGAATATTTTTTTAAAAAAGGAGATACTTCTTATAATACCATCCAAAATCCAAGATTTGGGCCAAGCCACTACACACAACAATCCCTGCCAGTAAATTCAAAATCTGATTCCCCTAGGTGCTTCTGAAAATAATTGCAAATCATGACTGGAGACTGCCCACCCACACTCCATTAAAACTAGTTAGGAAGGTATTCTACATACAAAGGTCTTGCTGGATAATATGAGTAATATGAATATGAATTTTCTACTTCCACATTTCAGGCATAGCTGACGATCTCCATCTAAGGAAAACCCTACCCATGGGTTTGAACCTGCAAGTAAAATCCGGACTACCAATTAAAGATTGTGTCTACTGTTTCATTAGCTTCTTCGTATGTAGAGCTCATGCCATAAACTCTCTTAATTTAAGCACCTTATAATTTGGCAATGAGACATCATTTCTACTGAATCCAATTTAATATCTGGAAATACTAGCTTGTTGTTTGACCCCTCTATCTTATCTTGAGCAACAGGAAAACTGAACAAAAAAGCACCCCCCTCCCAAAAGCAGCTCAGGTCCACAGAACATATCTTCATAATGTACAAGGAAATAGCAGAAAAACAGAATGAATTATTTGCCTCAGTCATACCCACACCTGAAATATTCTTTAATGGTAGAGATTATGGGCAGGTAAAACAGATATCTGTGACAATAGATAAGATTGACAAAGTAAAGAGTAATAAATCACTGGAATTGGATGGCATCTACCCCAGAGTTCTAAAAGAACTATAACATGAAAACACTAACCTGTTAATAATATTATGTAACCTATCATTTAAAGCAGCCATGATTCCTGAGGACTAGAAAGTGGCAAATGTGATGCCAGTTTTTAGAAAGAGCTTCGGAGATAATCCAGGAAAATATAGACCTATGGGCTAGACATCAGTACCAGTCAAAATGAGAAAACCCATTCTTAAAAACAAAATCTCTGACACATAGAAAGACATGGCTTAATGGAGAAGAGTCAACATTATTTTAGTAAGGAGATGTTCTGCCTTACCACATTTTTTGAAGGTGTAAAAAAATGTAAACAATGATGAGCAGATTGATAAATTCAGTTTGGATTTTTAGAAGGCATTTGACAAAGTCCCCCATGAAAGACGCCTCAGGAAATTACAAAGTCATGGGATAAGAGGCAGTGATCTATTGTAGATTTGTAACTGGTTAAAAGGCTGGAAACAGAGAGTAGGACTAAAAGGATAGTTTTCCAAATGGAGAAATGTCATTAGTGGAGTACCACAGGGATTAGTGGAGTACCACAGGGATCAGTACCAGGACCTGTGCGGTTTAACCTATTCATAAATGATCTGGAAAAGGAAACGATGAGTGAAATGATAAGATTTACAGATGGCACAAAATTATTCAAATTTATTTTTTAAAAATAGTGGTTTATGAGAAACTGCAAAATGACTTTGTAAGTCTAGGAGTCTGAGCAACTGAATGCAGATGAAATTTAATTTTGGAAAAGTGCAAAGTAATGCACATAGGGAGAAATATTTTGAACTACAGGTATATGATGCTGGGTTTGCTTTGGGACTCACAACCTAGGAAAAGGACCCATTGAGCAGGTCTAAAGTAAACTAGAGATGTGCATTGTTTTTTGTGTTCGTGTCATTCTTCGTTTTTCGGCCGCCATAGAAAATGTTGGGTTTTTTCGGTTTGGGTCTTTTTTTTCGCGAAAAATCGATTTTTAGTTAGTGCGCGCTAACTCCCCGTTAGTGCGCGCTAACTCCTTGTTAGCGCGCACTAACAAAAACCTTTAGATTTTGTTACTTTTTGCTAGTTTTTGTTAGTGCGCGCTAACGGGAGTGTGGGTTTGCTAAAAATGTTATGGGTTCATTTAAAAGCCACTTAATGAATCATGCAAAAGATTAGCAATCACATAAAAGATGTCAACAATCATGTGATCACTCTATTTTCATACACAGGAACCCCAAAATATATTGGCTATGTAACATTAACATGCTATTTACCAAAGTCAAGCTAAATAGCTTAAATATGCTAAACTGAGCATCTACGGATTTATTTTTCTCTTTGTTCCTCCTGCTGATTTCTACTGGGTATACATCTAAACCTGGAACATTAGGTTGCTTATCAGTTTAAAATGGAAGGAGTGGGAGAGATAGTACACATTTGATAAGAGGCCAAGGTGAGTGAGTGATCTGGAAGAGCAGAAAACTGGCATGACTGCATATTTATAACCCTCTGTCTTATGTGTCAGTAAGGATCTACAAAGAATGGTGTCAGGAGACTCATGCAAGGGAGAAACCCAGGAAAGGATCTGTCTACCCTGAGTAAGAGAAATACTGGCATCTGACCATTATGATTACCCTGTAGTGTAGGCACTGCAGTGACTACACCAAATGATTTGGCATGCATAGACAAGACATGAGCTCTGCACTCAAATGAAAACAATGGTCAGCTGAAAAAAAATTGAGAATCAAACTGCTTTAATTCCTACAATATCAGCAAATATGTTTATCTTCTCTCAATCTATTATTTGGAAATATAATTCCCTTGTGTAAAGAATGGTGGACTTATTTTTGAAATACAAAAGTGTGTCTCCTTTGTCACCTCATCATTCTCTCCTTTTCCTCCTTACTTCCCCTGTTCTACTAATACTCTATGAAAACTTTCTTTTCAAATCAAATACGAGGGGAAGAGAATGACTGAGTCCCCCTGGCTAATCACTTGCCCATGGAAAAACCTCCTGAATCCTGAATGCTTTTCTAACTAGTTAGAGTATGGGGATGAGTCCACCACAAAAAAATGGCTGTCATTCACAGGCATTCAAAGGTCAGCAAATGAATAGGAAGAAGATGCAGCTTGCCAGATAGACCAAGCTACTAATTATTCTGATCTCCTTTTATCACTTTTGTGCAACTAAAGATTCACTGTGCTGAAGAAGGAATAGAATAACCACAGGGAACCCTTACTTGAAAAAAAATGGAGATATAGCAAAAGTAGTTGTTGGGTATGTCTGGCAGGCTATACTTTCCTCTTCTTAATGTCCTCTACTTCCTTGACAGACATCTGAGATATGCATGTTTTTGGTCTAGTTTTCCTCTACAGGGACCATAGAAACACAGAAACATAGAACATGACAGTAGAGAAATACCATGCAGTCCATCCAATCTGACCATCCACATATCCTGCTCAGCTTTATTGTTTCTTCCTTTTGCTTGGAGATCCTCAATGTTTTTCCCATGTTCTCTTGAATTTCAATACTGTTCTTTTCTTCGCTACCTCCATAGGAAGGTCACTCCATGCATCTATCACACATTCTTAAATAAATATTTTCTTAGATTACTCCTAAATCTATCTGCTTTCACCCTCATCCCTTGAACCTTCATTCCATAGTCCCCTTTCCATTAAAAAAGGTCCAGCTCCTGTCCATTTATCCCTTTAAGATATTAAAATATCCGTATCATATCTCCCCTTTCCCTTTTTTCCTCTAGCATATACATGCTTAGATCTTTAAGCCTGTTTGAGAACAAAGATAATTGACCATTTTAGTAGTCACCCTCTGGACCAATTCTATCCAGTTTATATCCTTTTCAAGGTGTGATCTCCAGAATGATAAAAATAATTTCAAACAAAGTCTCACCATGTACTTACACAGGGACAATATCACCTCCTTTTTTCTGCTGTCCATTCCCCTCCCTGTGTACCCAAGCATCCATTTAATTTTTACCATCACCTTATCTGCCTTTTGAGTCACATTAACATAATCTGATATGATCACCCCCAGATCCCATTCTGTTTTATGCATAGAAGAACTTCACTCTGCTATACTGTAGTTTCCTGGGATTTCTGCAACCCAAATACATAACTCTGTAGTTTTATCATTAATTTTTAGTTGACAGACTCTAAACCATTCATCAAGCTTCACTAGAACTCCCCTCATGTTTTCTACCCCTTCCAGTATTTCTACCCTGATAACCCCCTTTTCCTCAGAGTGAACTCTGTTTACCATTATCTTTTTCCCTCCCATTCAACCAGTTTCTACACACTCAATCACTTTAGTGCCTATTCCTAAGGCACTAATCTTGTTTATACATCACCTGTATGGCACTCTCTTCTCTCAGTTGATCTCTTCTAGAATGTAGTAGGTCTTCCCTCTGCAATGTGAAGTAACATCCATGTGCTACGTTTTCTTGTATACCCCTAGGAAGCCAACAGGAGGAGTCAAGAGAAAAAGAGAACTGAGTATGCTCACTGTAATGTCATCATACTATTTAGCTTTCCCCTCAGTAATTAACAGGCTCTGAGAAAGGATTTAAAAAGTCATCATTTACCAGGTGCTTGTAAAATAACATGGAGGCAGGTCATAACATGCCATTTAGCATGAGGTCTGTAATTTCTCATTTGCCATTTGTATGCATTAAAATGCACATTTTGGCAGGCTCGTATTAATATCTTTTTGTATCATTTTAACATGCATGCTAAATTTTATTCCATATGCCCCAGAATGTAAAACAAGATAAAGATTTTACAATTAAAATGTGTTTGTTGATTGGTTCATTTTGCCCATCAGTCACATGATTTGGGATACAAAATGAAGGCATCAAAATAAAACAATGAGAAATGTTGAACAGTTGTTCTTACTGTTACTCTATTCATGTAACCTTGTATATTTGTAGCTGTGCAATGCGGTAATCCAGGAACATCTCCTAACGCAAAAGTATTTCGCATGGATGGCACAATGTTTCCTAACTCAGTAACTTATTCTTGCATGGAAGGATACATATTATCTGGATCTTCTGTCAGGCAGTGCACTGCCAATGGAACGTGGTCTGGAACCTTGCCTAATTGCACAAGTAAGTTTAATTTTTAATGAATAATTAAAAATTGCTACAATTAATGAATATGAAAAAAAGCAGGCTTAAAGTGACATTTTCCTGTAGAAGCCATTTTTTTTTTCAAAGAATGGTATGGAGGCAATTTGTCTTCAAAGTGCTCACCAGGCTAATTCAAACAATCACAGCAAACTTTTATCAAACACATACACAAGAGGAGATGTAACCCCAATATTTAAAAAGGGCTCCAGGAGCGATCTGGGAAACTATAGTCCAGTGAGCCTGACTTCAGTGCCAGGAAAAATAGTGGAAATTATTCTAAAGATCAAAATCACAGAACATATAGAAAGACATGGTTTAATGGAACACAGTCAACATGGATTTATTCAAGGTAAGTCTTGCCTCACAAATCTGCTTCAGTTTTTTTGAAGGGAATAATTTACTTGTGGATAAAGGTGAACCGGTAGATGTAGTATATTTGGATTTTCAGAAGGCATTTGACAAAGTCCCTCATGAGAGGCTTCTAAGAAAACTAAAAAGTCATGGGATAGGAGGTGATGTCCTTTCGTGGATTACAAACTGGTTAAAAGACAGGAAACAGAAAGTAGGATTAAATGGTCAATTTTCTCATTGGAAAGGGGTAAACAGTGGAGTGCCTCAGGGATCTGTACTTGGACCAGTGCATTTCAATATACTTATAAATGACCTGGAAAGGAATCCGACGAGTGAGGTTATCAAATTTTTGGATGATACAAAATTATTCAGAGTAGTTAAATCACAAGTGCATTGTGATATATTACAGGAGGACCTTGCAAGACTGGAAGAATGGGCATCCAAATGGCAGAAGACATTGAATGTGGACAAGTGCAAGGTGTTGCATATAGAGAAAAATAACCCTTGCTGTATTTACATAATGTTAGGTTCCATATTGGGAGCTACCACCCAGGAAACAGATCTAGGCATCATAGTGGATAATACTTTGAAATTGTTAGCTCATTGTGTTGCAGCAGTTAATAAAGCAAGCAGAATGTTAGGAATTATTAGGAAGGGAATGGTTAATAAAACAGAAAATGTCATAATGCCTCTGTATTGCTCCATGGTGAGACTGCACCTTGAATAATGTGTACGATTCTGGTCACCACTTCTCAAAAAAGATATAGTTGCAATGGTGAAGGTACAGAGAAGGGCAACCAAAATGTAAAGGGGATGGAACAGCTCTCCTATGAGGAAAGGCTGAAGAGGTTATGGCTGTTCAGCTTGGAGAAGAGACGGCTGAGAGGGGATATGATAGAGGTCTTTAAGATCATGAGAGGTTTTGAATGAGTAGATGTGAAGCAGTTATTTACACTTTCAGATAATAGAAGGACTACGGGGCATTCCATGAAGTTAGTAAGTAGCACATTTAAGACTAATCAGAGAAAATTCTATTTCACTCAATGCACAATTAAGCTCTGGAATTTGTTGCCAGAAGATATGGTTAGTGCAGTTAGTGTAGCTGGGTTCTAAAAAGGTTTGGATAAGTTCTTGGAGGAGAAGTCCATTAACTGCTATTAATCAAGTTTCTTAGGGAATACCCACTGCTATTATTTGCATCAGTAGCATGGGATCTTCTTGGTGTTTGGGTAATTGCCAGGTTCTTGTGGTCTGGTTTGGCCTCTGTTGGAAACAGGATACTGGGCTTGATGGCCTCTTGGTCTGAACCAGCATGGCAATTTCTTATGTTCTTATGTTCTTATGTACAACAGATGAAACCTGAATTTTTCATCATATAAATCCCTTCCCTGTGGGAAATGCATGTATAATATGACAGTAACTTTGGGCCCAGGGATGCAGCCTTTTTACAACATAGATGTGTATATGTGACCATGTTATAAAATGGCCTGAACTCATGCACATGTGCACACAATTAAAAATGGATGCATACCTATGCGTGCACATTCCACTCCTACCACATTAGTGGTGAGATTTAAAAAAGGCATGCATGCCAACGCCATTACCAGTTTTCCCAGTTCATTTTGAGTTTTCCCAGGTAATGAATATTACTTCCAAACCCCTAGTTTAATTGCCTCCCTTTTTTCCCTATTAGCATCGACCCCTTAAACACCACCAATCTGCCTATTTCATTTTATTTTATTACTTACAAGTCCTCCATAACAGAAGGAAAGTTATGCAGCAGGGGATTCCAGCGCACACCTGTGTGCATAAGTATTTATGTGCATATTTGCCTTTTTCACTATATGGAGATCAACTGATCCAGTCAGAGTCATCATGTAAGAATCTACTCCAACTAAGATAAGTCCCCCTGATGCAGGAGATCCAAAACCTCAACTGATGTTGAGGTTTGGTTCTCTTATTCCATTGTGATTGTCTTTTTTATGCCTTTAGGCTTTTTAAAATTACAATTTAAAAAATATGCGTTAAAAAATTGATTTGTGTGTTACTCACTATGCATGGTACCCTTGCCTTTAGGCATTTTTAGTTACAGTTTAAAAAAACTATGATCTAAAAATTAACTTGTGTGTTACCTACTGTGTGCGGCACCCTTTTTGGGCTGGGAGTGGATGTTTGAGTTGTCTGGGTAACCTTCTTACACTTGCACCCAGCTTGCTGACACCCCAGATTCTGATTCTTACAATTTGGAGGTGAAAAGTTTTCATCAAGCTGAATGTGCTTTTACTGATCGCCTTGAATTTGCACTGTGCCTTTTCATTGTGTGGTCTATTTTGCTATCTAGGTCAGTTTTTCTGGGATTTGGAATTTCAGATTCTTCTAAAAACACCGCATCACAAAATATAGAATAATGTTATGAACATGCTGAGCACATTGCAAATCTATCTTACAGTTTGCATATGTATTATTAGCCTATACTATATAAGCATGACTAAAATTGAACTTCAATTCATTAAAAGAAGGTTGTGGATCAAGAATAATGCAACATTACCATATAAAATACCAAGGATTACAGTTAATGCATATTTGTAATTGTACTATGCATATTTTGCAAACAAAAAGGTCAATTTTAAAAGCCCTAAGTGGGCCAAAGTTGGGAGATACACAAATGTGTCAGGCCAGTGCACCGCACAGATTTTAAAAAGCACACAAGTACTCGCTTATCTCCTGGTTCGTGTACAAATCAAAAAGTTAAAAAATGGGGTGGGGAGTGGGTGGTCTGGGCAGGACATAGACATTCCAGCAAGTTGCCTTGAAAAGTGTGCATCAGTATTTACGTGTGCAAGTGTGCGCAAGGGTCCCATACAGCATATCTTTACTTCTCCTATGGACTGCGTGTAAGTATTAAAATAAAATAAATGAGGCTAGTTAGCAGGGTTTTAAGGGGTGGGGCTAAAAGAGTAAAAGGGAGACATATTAAGTAGGGGGGTTAGAAAGTCCCATATTTTTCCTGGGTGAACTGGGAATAGACTGGGGACACTGATAATTGTGTCGGCACACGTGACTACTAAAATCACATCACTTCTGCGATACATATAATATTGCACACACATGTACACATGTACAGCCAATTTTATAGCATGTGTGCATATACGCGCTGCTGGATTTGTGGCATGGTGTGGAATCTTAGTCGCTGTGGCGATGACTCCTCCCATGGGGAGGGGCCCCGTGAGCAACCACAGTGTAGGCTAGACTCAGAGAGCAGACACTGGAGATGGAAAGCTTTATTGTACTGCTGTAGATAGATGGTAGTAGTGCAGGAAGCAATGGCACTGAAGTCCAGCAAGGTGCCAAAACGTTCAACAGTCTCAGAAGTAGAGTCTCACCCAGATGTTCAAGGTTGGTAGTGTTCCACAGAGCGGGATAAGCCGAACCTGGTGGGTGGAAATGGAGAGCTGGATCATAGATGTACTCACTGAAAAGTAGTGCAGGAATCCTCCTGGTAGATGATAAAGGTGGGACCAGAGGTCCATGGTGCAGGATTTCCTGAGCTGGTAGGCCCTCAAGGAGCAAGTACCTGGAAGCGCAGATAATCCTGAAATGAAAGAAAGAGACCCCCAAGGAGTGGTTGTCTGAGTTAGTAGAAGAAACCCCGAAGGGTAGGTGGAAGCAAGAGGCCCCCGAGGAGCGGGTGCCCAGAGCTTCTTCAGGATTGAGAATCCCCGGAGGGTAGCAAGGAGTCTAAGTGTGCAGCTTAGAAGCAGATATAGCTAAACCGAAGTCCTTGCTAACTCGTTCATTAGGAGCGGAGCAGAGGCTTAAATTCCCAGAGGTATTGACATCATGCGGTGGGGACGCCCCCGATGTTCCCGCCATGACGTGTTGATAAGTGTAGGCAGCATGTGCACACACGCCCTAGGAGGACATGGGAAGGAGCATGGTGGATGGGGATGCCCATGCTGAATTGGAGACGCGGAGGGTTTCGGCACTCGGCACCGGAGGCAGTCATCTTACCCATGGAGAAGGAGAAAGGTAAAAAAGAGGTGAGGCAGAACGGTCACAGCCGTCTGTGACCAACAGACGCAACAGTACCCCCCTTCAAAGGGCCCCCTCCAGGACCTCTTCCTGGTGGACTGGGTTTTCGTGGGTGTGCAAGATGGAATTGACGTATCATGTCCTTATCCATGATGTTGGCCAGAGGTTCCCATGAGTTTTCTTCTGGGCCATAGCCTTCCCAGGAGATGAGGTCCTTCCATGTCTTGCCTCTCTTATGGACATCCAGGTTGTCATCCACAGCATATTCGATCTTGTCCTCGGTGTCCAGATTAGTAGGTTCTGGGGTCTTTTTGGAGAACTCGGAGAACAATAAAGGTTTTAACTGACAGACATGGAAGGCGTTGTGTATCTTCTTTGATGGAGGTAGTTTCAAACTGTACGTCAGATTTCCCAATCTCCGAAGGATAGCAAAGGGTCCAACATAGCGAGGTGCAAAATGTGCTGAAGGTAGTTTAAGATGGAGAAACTTGGAACTCAGCCAGACTTTGTCCCCAGGCTGAAACTGTGGTGCCTCTCGATGGTGATCATTGTAGATCTTTTTTGCTTTCTGACCTGCTCTGAGGAGTAGCTCCTTTGTTTGCTTCCAAAGTTGAGATAACTCTGCTGCAGTAGCCTGTGTAGCAGAAGAAGCCACCAATAAAGGAAATGGCAGAGGAGGAAACGGTTGTCATCCATAGATGAGTTATAAGGGAGAAGTCCCCATAGAGGTAGCAGGATGTGAGTTGATAGCAAATTCTGCCCAAGGCAGTAGTTCAGCCCAGTCGCTCTTTCTTGAATTGACATAGGATCACAGAAATTGCTTCAGCATTCTGTTCATTCTTTCAGTCTGTCCATTAGTCTGAGGGTGGTAGGTTAAGTCCAAGGCGATGTCAAATTTTTGACATAAAGCTCTCCAAAATTTAGCAGTGAATTGTACGCCTCTGTCGGATAGAATATACTTACGCATCCCATGCAGGTGGAAAATGTGTTTAATAAAGAGTTTCGCTAACTCCACAGCAGAGGGTAATCCTGATAACACTACAAAATGTGCCATTTTGGAGAAGCGGTCAACTGTGACCCAAATTGTGTTGTTTACATTGGATAGTTGCAAGTCTACCACAAAATCGGTTGCTATATGTGTCCAGTGTTCATCCGGCACTGGTAGAGGTTGTAGAAACCCCAAGGATGTCCGGCTGGTAGCTTTTGCTTGGCACAAACAGCACAGGAACCCTCATAAGCTTGTATGTCTTTTTTCATGGTTGGCCACCAATAGTACCGCTGTAACATTGCCAAAATATGACTCTGTCCCGGATGGCCGGCCAGACGGGAATCATGTGCCCACTTCAACAGCTTCTTCCTTTGATTTCTGGCCACAACCATCTACCCTGCGGGTACCACGTGAGTAGCTGCAAGAACCACTCTCCCAGGATCAATGATATGACAGGGTTCGTCTGGCACATCCTGAGGGGAGAAGGATCGTGACAAGGCATCAGCCCAAATGTTCTTCTCTCCCGGACGATACCTCAGAAGGAAGTCAAATCTGTTAAAGAACAGAGACCATCTTGCTTGACTGTGATTGAGTCATTGAGCATGTCTGAGGTACTCAAAATTATTGTGATCGCTATACACTACTATTTGATGTTGTGTGCCTTCCAGCCAAGGACGCCACTCCTCAAAGGCCAGCTTGATTGTGAGTAACTCTTTGCCTCCAATTCCATAATTTCTTTTGGCAGGCGAGAACCACCTTGAGAAGAAGGAGCAAGGATTCGCTATACTGGCTTAAAAACCACTTGATGCCAACGTCTGATGCATTGACCTCGACGATGAATGGGCAATGTGGGTCAGGGTGACGGAGACATGGCTTCTTTTGAAAAGCCTCTTTGAGCATCAGAAAGGCTGATATGGCTTCTGGAGATCAGTTGGCAGGATTGTCTCTCCTTCTGGTCATAGCAGTTAGAGGGACAGTCAATGATGAGTAGTTTTTGATAAAGGAATGATAGAAATTGGTGAAGCCTAAGAAGCAGCACAGTGCCTTCAGGCCTGTAGGTTGGGGCCAATCACGGATACTTTCTAATTTCTTAGGGTCCAACTGAAACCCGTTCTTAGAAACAATGTAACCCAGGAAGGGTACAGACTCCTTATGGAATTCACACTTTTCAAGCTTTGCATATAGGTGGTACTCACGCAGGCATCTTAAAACTTTCTTTCGTCCTCTTGATGAGTTTGCAGATCTTGAGAAAAGATCAGTATATCATCGAGATATACTACTAAGATAGTAAGTCCTGTAAAATGTCATTCATCATATTTTGAAAGACTGCAGGTAGGTTACTCAAACCGAAGGGCATGACAAGATATTCAAAGTGTCTATCACGGGTGTTAAAAGCAGTCTTCCATTCATCTCCTTCGTGGATACACACCAAATTGTAAGCTCCTTTAAGGTCCAGTTTGGATAATATCTTGGCTCCTTGGAGCCTGTCAAACAGTTCAGAAATTAAGGACAGGGGATACCTGTCCTTGATGGTAATCCCCTTCAGACTCCTGTAGTTGATGCAGGGGTGTAAGGTGCCATCTTTCTTCCCTACAAAAAAGAAGCCTGCACCAGCAGTAGATTTGGAAGGTTTGATGAATCCCTTTTGAAGGTTCTCTTGTATGTAGGTAGACATGGCCTTAGTCTCAGCTACAGAAAGAGGGTAAACTCTTCCTTTGGGAGGTTCTGAGTTGTGTTTCAGATTTATAGTGCAGTCAAAAACTCTGTGCGGTGGGAGTATATCTGCTGCTTGTTTCAAGAAAATATCCTCGAAAGAGGAGTATTGTGGAGGTAAGCCAGGTAGCGATGGTGTAGTAGGCATGCAAATGAGCATTGAAACTTCTGCAAGGCACTGATCATGACAGTAAGGTCCCCACCGGGACAATTCCAATGTGGCCCAATTAAATTGTGGCATATGATCTTGTAGCCAAGGCAGTCCAAGTACCACCGGGTGCATGGCCTTTTCCAATACGAGAAATGAGATGGATTCAGAGTGTAGCACTCTGATGCACAGGCTAACGAGCTGGGTACTCAATGAAACTTCTCCAGGAAGTGGTTCCCATGTATATATGACAATAGGAATGGCTTAGCTATTGTTGTGGTAGAAATCCATAGATGTTCTACTAGGCATTTCAAAATAAAATTACCTCTGGCTCCAGAGTCAATAAGAGCGAGAGTCTGAAATTTGAGACCTCCGCAGAGCAGAGAGGCTAGTAAAGATAATGGAGGAGCAAGAGAGGTGAGGCCTAGGAGAAGTCCTCCAGCAGATCCTAGGTCAGTCAGTTTCCTGGACAGATGGGACAGGTTTGGATGGCGTGACCTGATTGGCCACAGTACATGCATAACACCATGCATATATGAAAATGACTCTCCTTGGAAGTTAAATTGCTTAGGCCTAGTTGCATAGGCTCTAGAGATGTGAATCGTGTCCTCGATCGTCTTAACGATCGATTTCGGCTGGGAGGGGGAGGGAATCGTATTGTTGCCGTTTGGTTGTGTAAACTATCGTGAAAAATCATTATAATCATGAGCCGGCACACTAAACCCCCCTAAAACCCACCCCGACCCTTTAAATTAAATCCCCCACCCTCCCGAACCCCCCCCAAATGCTTTAAATTACCTGGGGATCCGGCGGTGGTCCAGAACGGCGGCGGTCCGGAACGGCCCCCTCAATAGAATCGTGTTGTCTTCAGCCGGCGCCATTTTTCAAAATGGCTGCCGCAAAATGGCGGCGGCCATAGACAAAAATGATTCGACGGAGGAGGTCGTTCCGGACCCCCGCTGGACTTTTGGCAAGTCTTGTGGGGGTCAGGAGGCCCCCCCAAGCTGGCCAAAAGTTTCCTGGGAGTCCAGCGGGGTTCTGGGAGCGATTTCTTGCCGCAAATCGTTTTCGTACGGAAAATGGCGCCGGCAGGAGATCGAGTGCAGGAGGTCATTCAGCGGCAGTCCGGAACCCCCACTGAACGACCTCCTGCAGTCGATCTCCTGCCGGCGCCATTTTCCGTATGAAAACGATTCGCGGCAAGAAATCGCTCCCGGAACCCCGCTGGACTCCCAGGAAACTTTTGGCCAGCTTGGGGGGGGCCTCCTGACCCCCACAAGACTTGCCAAAAGTCCAGCGGGGGTCCGGAACGACCTCCTCTGTCGAATCGTTTTTGTCTATGGCCGCCGCCATTTTGCGGCGGCCATTTTGAAAAATGGCGCCGGCTGAAAGCAACACGATTCTATTGAGGGGGCCGTTCCGGACCGCCGCCGTTCTGGACCACCGCCGGATCCCCAAGTAATTTAAAGCATTGGGGGGGGGTTCGGGAGGGTGGGGGATTTAATTTAAAGGGTCGGGGGTGGGTTTTAGGGGGTTTTAGTGTGCCGGTTTTCCTGCCCTCCCCCTTCCCCCGATTTACGATTTTTTAACAATAAATCGGGGGAATTGGTAATTTATCGTGGCCCAAACGATTTTTTGATGATTTAAAATATATCAGACGATATTTTAAATCGTCAAAAAATGATTCACATCCCTAATAGGCTCTTCCTCTTCTAAGAAAGCAGGCAGTAGACTTGAAGCAATAGGCACAGGTTTAGGACGGTTAGCTCCCGCAGTGGACTTTTGTAGACTCTTAGCCTCCTGAGTTCAGTCTTGAATACAGCAGTTAGTTCTCCCAGCCAGTTGCATCAGAGACTCAAGGGTATCAGGCTAATCACGAGCCACCAATTCATCCTTTAAGCTAGAGTTCAAGCTCTCCATAAAGATAGCACGTAGACATCCAGTGTCCCAATGTAGTTCGGATGCTAAAGTCTTGAATTTGATCACATAGTCTGTGAGCGGCTTATTATCTTGCTGGATATTAAGCAAAGCTGATCCAGCGATGGTCTGGCAAGCTGGGTCATCAAAAACAGACTTTAAAAGTTTTACAAATCCTGGTAGGTCATTCAGGATAGGATCTTCATGTTCCCATAATGGTGAAGCCCAAGCCAAGGCTTGTCCTTCTAGAAAAGATAGGATGAAAGTGGTCTTGGATGCTTCTGTGGGAAAGAGGGTAGGCTGTAAGGAGAAATGCATGCTGCATTGATTAACAAACCTCTACATATCTTTGCTTCACCCGTGAAGCGGGTAGGTGTGGATAAAGGTACAGTGGTCTTGATGTTTACCACTGGAGACAACGATTCTTTCACTGGAGTTGTTGAAGTATTCAGTTGAGCATGCAACTGATTGAAGGCAGTAGCTAGGCTTTCCAGAGACTTTTGTTGCTCAGTGATCCACTGGGCTAGGCCAGGAATGGCCTGCAAGGCCGTGAGCTGAGCCGAGTCCATGGATTTAGCAATCTGTTGGGTTTGCGGCATAGTGTGGACTCTTAATCGCTGTGGTGATGACTCCTCCCACAGGGAGGGGCCCCATGAGGAACCACAGCGATAGGCTAGACTCAAAGAGCAGTCACTGAAAATGGAAAGTTTTATTGTACTGCTATAGATAGATGGTACTAGTGCAAGAAGCAATGGCACTGAAGTCTAGAAAGGTGCCAAAACGTTCAACAGTCTCAGAAGTAGAGTCTCACCCAGATGTTCAAGGTTGGTAGTGTTCCACAGAGCGGGATAAGCTGAACCTGGTGGGTGGAAATGGAGAGCTGGATCATAGAGGTACTTACTGAAGAGTAGTGCAGGAATCCTCCTGGTAGATGGTAGAAGGTGGGACCCAAGGTCCGTGGTGCAGAATATTCTGAGCTGGTAGGCCCTCAAGGAGCAAGTACCTGGAAGCGCAGATAATCCTGAAATGAAAGAAAGAGACCCCCAAGGAGCAGTTGTCTGAGTTAGTAGAAGAAACCCCGAGGGTAGGTGGAAGCGAGAGGCCCCCGAGGAGCAGGTGCCCAGAGCTTCTTCAGGAGCGAGATATCCCGGAGGGTAGCGAGGAGTCTAAGTGTGCAGCTTAGAAGCGGTCAGAATAGCTAAACTGATCCTTGCTCACTCCTTCATTAGGAGTGGAGCAGAGGCTTAAATACCCAGAGGTATTGACGTCATGCGGTGGGGACGCCACCCAGGTTCCCGCTATGACGTGTAGATAAGTGTAGGCAGCATGCACGCGCATGCCCTAGGAGGCCATGGGAAGGAGCATGGCAGACAGGGATGCCCATGCTGAGTTGGAGACGCCGAGGATTTCGGCACTCGGCACCGGAGGTAGCCATCTTACCCATGGAGGAGGAGAAAGGTAAAAAAGAGGTGAGGCAGAGCGGTCACAGCCATCTGCGACCGATGGACGCAACAAACACATATGCTATAAAATGGCTGCATCCATTAGCATGAACCAGCATACAAATGTACATGTTTGCCCACATGGCTATTTAAAAGTTACCGTCCCCTACATCTTCTCATTTGAAACAGTGAATTTTCTAAAGTTTCTAAGAATGCCACATTAATTTGTTTGTTTTTGTTGTAGTTCCTATATGTTTTTTCCCAATACAATTTAGCTTCATGTTAGTAACTTACTAATGTGAGATCCCTATGCAATAAAAATAAAATACAGTCAATTTTTGCATTTTGATTATAAATATATAAACCTATATCATATACTGGCTTGCTTTGTTTGAATTATATTATTTAAAAAAGAAAGCAGTCTGAAAGAAAATATTTTCTCTACAGTGGCTTTATCTTTTGCTATTTATATAAATGCTGTATTCATGCCATATATTAGTGTCTTTTTAACATACAAACTGTGAAGTCATTAGCAACAGTTGCAGCTTGTCACTTTTCAAGATTAATGTTCATGTTAGATGTGCACTAAGTGCCTGAATCAAGAAAATTGCTGACACCTGTTATAACACTTTACAGTAACAGGTTAGGTCTATGCAGCTGCAATTTACTGGATGACTGGAATGTCCTGTAATTTTTGCAGAACATTGCATTAGAGCAAATCAAGAAGCTCCTCTTACTTTTCAAAATGTCATTCCCCCATTCCCCCATTCTCCCTCCACCACCAGCACTACTGCCATTGTTGGCAATAAATTTTATGTTTGAATTACGATATTAGTGTTAAATCATTGCACTGACATGACATGGGAACATACAACCATACTGTAATTTCAGAACTGGCAATTTGCATGTACTTGCTTTTGAGGTGCTCGATGCCATTTCAAAATGGGCATTGTGCCAAGATTCTTGTGAGACTGGGGCTAAGTTTTTTCTTTGTCACCCTTGCATATGCATTTGTACCAGAGCAGTTATGTTTTTTCCTTGATACACTGTTCATTGTAATATCTAGATGCGGCATGTCTAGTTCTTGTTTATTTTATTTTATTTTTTTTTTAGCATGAGTTTTCTATCTTTGTTTTCCTGTCTAATGTGAATTTCAGTCTATATTAAGGTTTTCTGTTGATTAAATGGTTGCTTGGTAGATCTGGAATTCAGTATTGCCTATATAAGGTTGACATATATAAACTGTAAACTTTATAAATAGAAAATTAATATAATAAAATGGGCAAAGTAAAATAATTATTTAAACAAATTATTTTGAATAATATTAGAAAGAGTTAAGTAAAAAAAAAGTGTTTTTCTAAAGGCCTACTTGTCTGACTTTTAATAAACTCCACATCACCTTACACAAGCTCTATTATTATTTAAAATTAGGATGAACCACATTGTTGGCTTTGATCAAAGGTTGTCATGAAGGGCTGGTGGTATTATAACTTATAATAGACCTGGCACCATTCTTGGCTAAAGTTATCATGTTTGTTTCATGTTCTCCAAGTAAAACCTTTTGGACAATTTTTTTTTTTTTTTTTGCTGCTCTGGTGCGCAGTTGTGAATTTATACATAATAATACTCTTTACATCACAATACAAATCTTTATAGTCTACTTGCTAACATGAATTTTATCATGATTAGGCTCTGTAACCTTCTAGGAACCAAATGAGGCCCTCTGAATATTAATTACATTTTTAATAGGGGAATTACATTTTTCTTCATCTGAAACAGTGTGGCATCTTTCCGATTTCATGCAGGACTTCACTCTAGCTTTCAAAGTTTATACTTTCCTCTGCTGTATGTACATCTTGCAGAATATGAAAGTAGCGATTAGTGATAGTATAGGTCTGAAATATGTGAAGGATCTTGGCCCCACTAATAAAATCTGGAACTGTTTACATAATATATATATATTTATATTTTTACTCCAGCATATTAAAACAAAATCAGGATTATTCAGAAGCTGTAAAAAAAAAAAAAAAAGCACCAGTTCCATAGTACAGGATTTTCTATCTAGGCACTAGTGACACAAATTAATTACATAGTTGTCATGATACTTTGTGACAAGCCTGTTGAGCTATAATCTAATTTAACATGACCTAAAGTCATTGCTCCCCTATCAGAACAGTACATGCCTTAATTCAATTAGTTGAGCAATCGTCCATGGAATTCAATACCGCAGATGGTATACATTTAAAAGTATTGCATATGCATATTGCAGCACTGTGACATTCTAGACAAGCACTTTTAAAATATTTTTTTGCACAGTGTCGCAAATGCTAGAAAATTATTTACTGGCATTTTAAAATTCAAAACTGTAATCTGTGGATAGAAACATAGAAGATGATGGAAGGTAAAGACCACAAGGCCCATCTAGATATACAAGACTTGATGTTAATTAGTGATTTAAATTATAGGAACAATTTGCATTCAGGGCAATATTGAAAAATAAACCATCTATGTAAGGGCCTCATTTTCCAAGCGGCTCGCATGCGATAAGGGACCTTTCACACGCGAAAAGTCCCTTATCGCGTGCGATACCAGGATGGAGGTGGAGTCAGCCCCGGAAGAGGAGGAGTCGGGGCGTCACCGGGGCCGACTCTGCGCCGACACCGCGGACAGCGAAAAGGTAAGTGCCTTTTTGCTGCCTATTTCGCTCCCAATAGCTTCACCTTCTATGGTGGCGCTATTGGGTGTGAAACCGGCGCGATCGCACCACAACGGTGCGATTGCTGCCGGCTAGTGCAGGCCTGCCCCCCCGTTTCGGCCCCCACCCCATATCTTCGAAAGTATTGCAGGCCTGCGATACTTTAGAAAATGAGGCCCTAAGTTAGCAAATTCTACCTCTACCATGTAAGTGGGGGAATTTTAATAGACGCGCACGCTGTTGCAATTACCAGTTTCCCCATTAACCAGCAGTTGGATGCAGGTTGAATAGGTGCTAATGAATCCCTTAATGCAATAAGGGGATTAGCGCCTATTCAATGCATGTCTAATGCAGAGTGAATCTAAAAGCGCTAATCACATGCAAATGTATGAGATTGAGGCTATTAGCATTCACTCCAGATGCAAAAAACAAAAATGTGTGTCTAGGATGCACATCTAGCGTTCAGTAATTAACGCCTGCCTGGAGGAGGAGGAAAAGTGAAACTAAATAAAGTTAAAATATAGAGAATAAAAGAACACTGGCAGTCAGGTGCAGGAAACAGACCTCGAATGACAAGCATCTGTTTCCTGAACCCCCTTACTGTGCAGCTGTGTGGCAATTAGGAAAACCGACCCAGATAAACTCGGCATCAGTTTTCCTAACCGGTGAACCGCCGATGCCAATTGGGTTCATGTTAGCAAGGAGGCACTAAGGGCAAGCAGTTTTAGGCATCTGAGAGTTAAGAGTTTGTTGAATCCTTCTCTAAGGTGGATATGGTTAGTCCGGGTGAATTGAATAACCAAATTGGATGATCAGCTTTTTTATGATGTATTGGATTAATTGAATGTAAAACAGTTAGAGAGTCCATCAAGCTAGGTTGAGAGAACATTGTACAAGTCTCATCTTTGTGTGAGTTTCCTCACTCCGAAGGACATCAAACCTTCACAAGAGTGTACGGTTCTGTTCGTATGTCTCACTCTGAATGTAAAAGTGGCCCCTAACCCCTACACTACTACTTAAACCTCACCTCGAGTAACTAGGTGGTCTTCATATAGAGGTATAAATACCTAACTACTAGAAGGCCCTTATATCAAGGTGTTCTCTCTCTCTCACTCTCTCTCTCTCCTGAAAAAACTATTTGCAAAAACATCACAAAGTGTGATAAAGCCATATTGCACAGCTTAACACAAATAAAAAAGGTGTAGTTATTTCCCATGTTAAAACTGTGCAATGTGGCATTGCAAAGCCAGTGCACTTTGCCAAAAAGCCCACCCCAAACTCCTCCCCCTTTTCCAAATTAGTATCGCACCAAGCGTTATGGTGTTTTTCATAGAGATGTGAATCGTTTTCCATATCGTCTTAACGATAGAAATCGTGTGGCAGGGCAAGAAAATCGTGTTAGGCACGATTTTTTAGTTAAAAAATCGTTAAAAATCGTTTTTTCCGATTAGTGCGCACTAACTGGGAGTTAGTGCGCACTAACTGAAAATGATACAATTTGACACTTTTCAGGTCAGTTAAGGTCAGTTTAGGAATGAATATGTATTCCTATTGGCTGCCCTCTTATTTATTCATGTTACCAAGCTTCCCACTGACAGTATATGGGGGATGGGAAATGGAAACAGTTGGTAGCTTGACAAAACAAGTAATGTGATCAGTTAATGTGACTAGAACTTGTGCCATAACCCTGATACCAGGGGTATTGTGATCTTCCTGCACACAGTGCCCTATCCCTATTAATACCAGGAGTGTTGTGATCTTCCTGCACACAGTGCCCTAACCCTGGCACCAGGGGAGTTGTGATCTTCCTGCACACAGTGCCCTATCCCTATTAATACCAGGAGTGTTGTGATCTTCCTGCACACAGTGCCCTAACCCTGGCACCAGGGGTGTTGTGATCTTCTTGCACACAGTGCCCTATCCCTATTAATACCAGGAATGTTGTGATCTTCCTGCACACAGTGCCCTAACCCTGGCACCAGGGGTGTTGTGATCTTCCTGCACACAGTGCCCTATCCCTATTAATACCAGGAGTGTTGTGATCTTCCTGCACACAGTTCCCTAACCCTGGCACCAGGGGTGTTGTGATCTTCCTGCACACAGTGCCCTATCCCTATTAATACCAGGAGTGTTGTGATCTTCCTGCACACAGTGCCCTAACCCTGGCACCAGGGGTGTTGTGATCTTCCTGCACACAGTGCCCTATCCCTATTAATACCAGGAGTGTTGTGATCTTCCTGCACACAGTGCCCTATCCCTATTACCAGGGGTGTTGTGATCTTCCTGCACGCAGTGCCCTATTCCTGATACCGGGGGTGTTGGGATCTTCTTGCACACATCCCGGTATCAGGGATAGGGCACTGCATGCAGGAAGATCACAACACTCCTGGTATCAGGAATAGGGCACTGTGTGCAGGAAGATCACAACACCCCTGGTATTAGGGATAGGGCACTGCGTGCAGGAAGATCACAACACTCCTGGTATTAATAGGGATAGGGCACTGCATGCAGGAAATCACAACACCCCTTCTTTCAGGGATAGGGCACTGTGTGCAGGAAGATCACAATACCCCGGAGGAGTGAGGGTCAGGCAGCTCCCCCCTGTCTGTGAAGCCAGCCTCTCACTAGTAATGCAGGGAGGGAGCTGTCTCAGACTTCACCATCCTCCCCCCCCTCACCCACACACCATTCACTAGTTGGGACATGGGGGAAGTCAGGAGTGAGGGTCAGGCAGCTCCCCCCTGTCTGTGAAGCCAGCCTCTCACTAGTAATGCAGGGAGGGAGCTGTCTCAGACTTCACCATCCTCTCCCCCCCCCCTCTCACCCACACACCATTCACTAGCTGGGACATGGGGAATGTCAGGAGTGAGGGTCAGGCAGCTCCCCCCTGTCTGTGAAGCCAGCCTCTCACTAGTAATGCAGGGAGGGAGCTGTCTCAGACTTCACCATCCTCTCCCCCCCCCTCACCCACACACCATTCACTAGCTGGGACATGGGGGAAGTCAGGAGTGAGGGTCAGGCAGCTCCCTCCTGTCTGTGAAGCCAGCCTCTCACTAGTAATGCAGGGAGGGAGCTGTCTCAGACTTCACCATCCTCCACCCCCCCCCCTCACCCACACACCATTCACTAGCTGGGACATGGGGGAAGTCAGGAGTGAGGGTCAGGCAGCTCCCCCCTGTCTGTGAAGCCAGCCTCTCACTAGTAATGCAGGGAGGGAGCTGTCTCAGACTTCACCATCCTCTCCCCCCCCCCTCACCCACACACCATTCACTAGCTGGGACATGGGGAAAGTCAGGAGTGAGGGTCAGGCAGCTCCCCCCTGTCTGTGAAGCCAGCCTCTCACTAGTAATGCAGGGAGGGAGCTGTCTCAGACTTCACCATCCTCCCCCCCCCTCACCCACACATCATTCACTAGCTGGGACATGGGGGAAGTCAGGAGTGAGGGTCAGGCAGCTCCCCCCTGTCTGTGAAGCCAGCCTCTCACTAGTAATGCAGGGAGGGAGCTGTCTCAGACTTCACCATCCTCCCCCCCCTCACCCACACACCATTCACTAGCTGGGACATGGGGGAAGTCAGGAGTGAGGGTCAGGCAGCTCCCCCCCTGTCTGTGAAGCCATCCTCTCACTAGTAATGCAGCGAGGGAGCTGTCTCAGACTTCACCATCCTCCCCCCCCCCTCACCCACACACCATTCACTAGCCTGGACATGGGGGAAGTCAGGAGTGAGGGTCAGGCAGCGCCCCCCTGTCTGTGAAGCCAGCCTCTCACTAGTAATGCAGGGAGGGAGCTGTCTCAGACTTCACCATCCTCTCCCCCCCCCCTCACCCACACACCATTCACTAGCTGGGACATGGGGAAAGTCAGGAGTGAGGGTCAGGCAGTTCCCCCCTGTCTGTGAAGCCAGCCTCTCACTAGTAATGCAGGGAGGGAGCTGTCTCAGACTTCACCATCCTCCCCCCCCTCACCCACACACCATTCACTAGCTGGGACATGGGGGAAGTCAGGAGTGAGGGTCAGGCAGCTCCCCCCTGTCTATGAAGCCAGCCTCTCACTAGTAATGCAGGGAGGGAGCTGTCTCAGACTTCACCCTCCTCCCCCCCCCCCCTCACCCACACACCATTCACTAGCTGGGACATGGGGGAAGTCAGGAGTGAGGGTCAGGCAGCTCCCCCCTGTCTATGAAGCCAGCCTCTCACTAGTAATGCAGGGAGGGAGCTGTCTCAGACTTCACCATCCTCCCCCCCCCCCCTCACCCACACACCATTCACTAGCTGGGACATGGGGGAAGTCAGGAGTGAGGGTCAGGCAGCTCCCCCCTGTCTGTGAAGCCAGCCTCTCACTAGTAATGCAGGGAGGGAGCTGTCTCAGACTGGTATCAGGGATAGGGCACTGAGTGCAGGAAGATCACAACACCCCTGGTATCAGGAATAGGGCACAGGTTCTAGTCATATTGACTGATCACATTACTTTTTTTGTCAACTACCAACAGTTTTCATTTCCCATCCCCCCAACCATCACTTCAGTTGGAACCTTGGTAACATCAATAGATAAGAGGGCAGCCAGCCAATAGGAATACATATTCATTCCTAACTGACCTTTACTGACCTGGATAGTGTCAATAATTTGTATCATTTTCTGTTATTGTTCCTGAGTTTCCATTTCCATTTCCCATCCCCCCAACCATCACCTCAGTGGGAACCTGGTTAACATCAATAAATAAGAGGGCAGCCAGCCAATAGGAACACATATTCATTCCTAACTGACCTTTACTGACCTGGAAAGTGTCAATTTGTATCATTTTCAGTTAGTGCGCACTAACTCGGAGTTAGTGCGCACTAACTCCCGTTAGTGCGCACTAACACGATTTAACAATTTTTAACGATAAATCGTTAGAATTTCTATTGTATCGTGTTCTATAACGATTTAAGACGATATTACAATTATCGGACGATAATTTTAATCGTTAAAAAATTATTCACATCCCTAGTTTTTCACATGCATTAAGGCATTTTTCGCATGCAAAAAACCCATAATGTGGCTTGGAAAATAACCCCTTTAGTTGGCTTGCAAATTCATTTTTGATTTGCTGATAAATCTAAGGAAACTTTTTTTTTTCAAATCTGCTTTAGATTTTTATAATTCCTTTCAAAAGATCAGATATGAAGAAAACTTCTGATGAAAGTACACTAGCATTTCTGGTGAAATCTGAAAATTATTTCAAACTTGAACCAGGCTGTCATTCACTTCACTTGAATTGTTTGTGTATTTCTACTCCTAAATCATAGCCAAATGTTCTTTCCACTCCATTTCTCCGAAACACAATATCTTGTTTTTTGACTTTCTAAAATGCTTACTGAGATTGAAACCTTTTCATTCAAAACAATGGATAATTTTAAGAGAAGCCATGCTGACTATAAACAGCACATGACATTCTCTGACAAAAACAGTTCACAAAAATCATTTTGCTTGTTGAATATCGGTGATTGAAATGACATTTCCCTATTTGAGTTAAAAATAGTTTTTTAGCTGAAAATGAAAATCTTTTATGTTCTAAATCTTTGTTTTCATCACTAGAACTGAGTATCAGTTTAAAAAAATGAAATAAAATATTAAGATAAAGTTGTCATAATATGACAAGCCCATTGTTGCATTCAAGTTACAGTTTGTATTCATGTAGCTGGTATGATTACCAACATATTTATGATCCATTTGAAGTATATGCTTGTTTCTTCCTATGACTTTATACATATTTCTATTTGAGTATAAATCGTCAAATGCATATTTTTCTCATTGACAAAGTTGCATTATTATTTTTTTTAACCATTTTTACTTTAACTTCTTCACTTACAGTAATCAGTTGTGGGGATCCAGGTATACCAGCTAATGGCATTAGATATGGAGATGATTATATTGTGGGACAGAATGTTACTTATATATGCCAACCTGGCTACACAATGGAACCCAAGAGCTCCAGAATACGGACTTGCACTATTAATGGCACTTGGAGTGGAGTAGCTCCAATTTGTAAAGGTATTTTCTTTTCTCAAGGACATTTGTATTTTTTTCTACTTCTGTTTCAATTTTGCATTCAGTAGAAGCAGCCAAAACATTATTCATAATAGCAAACTCAAACTGTGCATTTGGCTGTGAAACACTTGTTTGTTCACTTACTGAAATGTAAGCAGGTGGTTTTGTGTTTGTGGGTGAGGACAGTTTATGTACAGGATCTCATGGATATGGTTAAAAGGATATTTTTGTGACAGCCTGAATTGAATATCTGTGTTCTTTATCTGTGGGAATCCTGCTAAAGCATTGTCTTTACTTGCAAAATATTTCATCCTAATTCAATCAGCCAAAACATGGGAACCACTTCATATTATTTATCCAGCCAAAAGCTAACTGCAACATCTTGCACTATTAAGCAGAGATGTCCAAATCATCCTAGATATACAATTTGACTGTTTATTTGAATATTTCTACAATGTGCGATCAGTGCATGACCATGAAAATTGGATGAATCTTTCCCTTAGTGAATTAGTCATTGTTTATTTATTTTTTTCTTACAAAATAAGCTTCATAGTTTTATATTGATTTTATAAAATAAAAATTCCCTATTTTATGATAATTGGCATGGAAAAATTCAGCCAAAAAAAGGAAACACTGTTATTGACCAAATGGAATAGAATGGCAATAAGCAGCACATTCTCTTCTTCCTAAGTACTAGGCTTGTTGGAATTCATGATGGCCACCATGGCCAAGAACTAGAATGAAAAGGTCATAGCTGAGCTTACATTAGTAGCATTTATTAGAGATGTGAATCGTTTTCCATATCGTCTTAACGATAGAAATCGTGTGGCAGGAGAAGAAAATCGTGTTTGGCACGATTATTTCGTTGAAAAATCGTTAAAAATTGTTTTTTCCGATTAGTGCGCACTAACTCCCCATTAGTGCGCACTAACTCGATTTAGTGCGCACTAACTCAAAATGATACAAATAGACACTTTCCAGGTCACTGAAGGTCAGTTAGGAATGAATATGGTTTCCTATTGGCTGGCAGCCCTCTTATCTATTGATGTTACCAAGGTTACCACTGAGGTGATGGTTGGGGGGATGGGAAATGGAACTGGAAACTCATGAACACCAACAGAAAATGAAACAAAGTGTTCACACTTCCCAGGTCAGTAAAGGTCACTTAGGAATGAATATGTATTCCTATTGGCTGGCTGTGCTCTTATCTATTGATGTTACCAAGGTTACCACTGAGGTAATGGTTGGGGGGATGTGAAATGGAAACAGTTGGAAGCTTCACATGTGATGATCAGCACTCACGTGACTAGAACTTCTTTGTTTATTATTTTTGTTAGCAGACACGTGCATGTTGAATTTGCCAATCACTGTGCATTTTAGAAAGGTGGTCCTGGCTGGAACTGTACACAGTTCAAATATATGTAATTGATTGTTGGTAAGTGTATTTTTTAAGTAGCCACACTAGCACAAGTATGTTTACTTTTCCTCCTACTTAACTCACTAGCTCAGCTTTGTAAGAAGGGCTTCTCTGCTTGAGTGAGGGTCAGGCACCTCCCCCCTGTCTGTGAAGCCAGCCTCTCACTAGTAATGCAGGGAGGGAGCTGTCTCAGACTTCACCATCCTCCTCCCCCCCCCCTCACCCACACACCATCCACTAGCTGGGACATGGGGGAAGTCAGGAGTGAGGGTCAGGCAGCTCCCCCCTGTCTGTGAAGCCAGCCTCTCACTAGTAATGCAGGGAGGGAGCTGTCTCAGACTTCACCATCCTCCCCCCCCCCTCACCCACACACCATTCACTAGCTGGGACATGGGGGAAGTCAGGAGTGAGGGTCAGGCAGCTCCCCCCTGTCTGTGAAGCCAGCCTCTCACTAGTAATGCAGGGAGGGAGCTGTCTCAGACTTCACCATCCTCCTCCCCCCCCCCCCTCACCCACACACCATTCACTAGCTGGGACATGGGGGAAGTCAGGAGTGAGGGTCAGGCAGCTCCCCCCTGTCTGTGAAGCCAGCCTCTCACTAGTAATGCAGGGAGGGAGCTGTCTCAGACTTCACCATCCTCCCCCCCCCCCTCACCCACACACCATTCACTAGCTGGGACATGGGGGAAGTCAGGAGTGAGGGTCAGGCAGCTCCCCCCTGTCTGTGAAGCCAGCCTCTCACTAGTAATGCAGGGAGGGAGCTGTCTCAGACTTCACCATCCTCCCCCCCCCCCTCACCCACACACCATTCACTAGCTGGGACATGGGGGAAGTCAGGAGTGAGGGTCAGGCAGCTCCCCCCTGTCTGTGAAGCCAGCCTCTCACTATTAATGCAGGGAGGGAGCTGTCTCAGACTTCACCATCCTCCCCCCCCCCCTCACCCACACATCATTCACTAGCTGGGACATGGGGGAAGTCAGGAGTGAGGGTCAGGCAGCTCCCCCCTGTCTGTGAAGCCAGCCTCTCACTAGTAATGCAGGGAGGGAGCTGTCTCAGACTTCACCATCCTCCTCCCCCCCCCCCCCTCACACCATTCACTAGCTGGGACATGGGGGAAGTCAGGAGTGAGGGTCAGGCAGCTCCCCCCTGTCTGTGAAGCCAGCCTCTCACTAGTAATGCAGGGAGGGAGCTGTCTCAGACTTCACCATCCTCCCCCCCCCCTCACCCACACACCATTCACTAGCTGGGACATGGGGGAAGTCAGGAGTGAGGGTCAGGCAGCTCCCCCCTGTCTGTGAAGCCAGCCTCTCACTAGTAATGCAGGGAGGGAGCTGTTTCAGACTTCACCATCCTCCTCCCCCCCCCCCCTCACCCACACACCATTCACTAGCTGGGACCTGGGGGAAGTCAGGAGTGAGGGTCAGGCAGCTCCCCCCTGTCTGTGAAGCCAGCCTCTCACTAGTAATGCAGGGAGGGAGCTGTCTCAGACTTCACCATCCTCCCCCCCCCCCTCACCCACACACCATTCACTAGCTGGGACATGGGGGAAGTCAGGAGTGAGGGTCAGGCAGCTCCCCCCTGTCTGTGAAGCCAGCCTCTCACTAGTAATGCAGGGAGGGAGCTGTCTCAGACTTCACCATCCTCCCCCCCCCCCCTTACCCACACACCATTCACTAGCTGGGACATGGGGGAATTCAGGAGTGAGGGTCAGGCAGCTCCCCCCTGTCTGTGAAGCCAGCCTCTCACTAGTAATGCAGGGAGGGAGCAGGAAGAACACAACACTCCTGGTATTAATAGGGATAGGGCACTGTAAGAGATGTCTGTAGTAGATTGAATAAAGATCTGATGTTTCTGCTCTCCTCACACCAAACAAAAACAACACACAAGCAGAGAAGCCCTTCTTACAAAGCTGAGCTAGTGAGTTAAGTAGGAGGAAAAGTAAACATACTTGTGCCAGTGTGGCTACTTAAAAAATACACTTACCAACAATCAATTACATATATTTGAACTGTGTACAGTTCCAGCCAGGACCACCTTTCTAAAATGCACAGTGATTGGCAAATTCAACATGCACTAGCATTTCAGGTGCCTGCTAACAAAAATAATAAACAAACAAGTTCTAGTCACGTGAGTGCTGATCATTACATTACTTTTTTTGTCAAGCTTCCAACTGTTTCCATTTCACATCCCCCCAACCATTACCTCAGTGTTAGCCTTGGTAACATCAATAGATAAGAGCACAGCCAGCCAATAGGAATACATACATACATATTCATTCCTAAGTGACCTTTACTGACCTGGGAAGTGTGAACACTTTGTTTCATTTTCTGTTGGTGTTCGTTAGTTTCCAGTTCCATTTCCCATCCCCCCAACCATCACCTCAGTGGTAACCTTGGTAACATCAATAGATAAGAGGGCAGCCAGCCAATAGGAACACATATTCATTCCTAACTGACCTTCAGTGACCTGGAAAGTGTTTATTTGTATCATTTTCAGTTAGTGCGCACTAAATCGAGTTAGTGCGCACTAACTCGATTTAGTGCGCACTAACACGATTTAACGATTTTTAACGATAAATCGTTAGAATTTCTATTGTATCGTGTTCTATAACGATTTAAGACGATATTAACAGTATCGGACGATAATTTTAATCGTTGAAAAATGATTCACATCCCTAGCATTTATGTCATATAAACACCATGCTACCAATAACAAAATGTTTCATGCAGAACATACAGTATTTTCTGGACATTTCAAGCAACATTTAAAATTTAACACAAAACCTTTACTGCAGTTACCCTTCTAGACATTTAGCAGTTAAACATCATATAATCTACAGTATTGTCCTCCAGAAAGGTTAGATCAGCATATTTTTTTTTAATCTAGTAACCAGGTGCCAATTACATATTGCAACATCTGTGCCTAATTATTTTTAATGTTATTACAGCTGTAACCTGCCTAGCTGCCCCCCAAATCTCTAATGGAAAGTTGGAAGGAACAAATTTTGATTGGGGATTTAGCATTAGCTATGTCTGTTCCCCTGGCTATGAGCTATCTTTTCCTGCAGTGCTGACCTGCGTTGGGAATGGAACATGGAGTGGTGAAGTACCCCAGTGCTTGCGTGAGTACTGTCTTTCTATTTGTTCAGCCTTTTCCTTTTTTTTATTACATTTCCTTCTGTTAACAATGTTAAGTTATCTTATACTTACTTATGTTTTTGAAAATGATCTTTATGGTACTTTTGAAAACTGGCCTGGTCTTCTTGAAGAAACTTTTACAACCATATATTCCTCTATACTTATTGTGATTATTCAAATTAATGCTTATCATCTTTAACTTTAAGTCCTGTTGGCTTCAAATTATTCACAATTGGGCTTTTTCAGTGATTACTCCTCACAGATGGAATATGCTTCTTCTTGCTATTGAAGAGCCTTGGGAAAAAGGTTACAACTTTTTTTATATAAGGCCTGTCTTCTTGTATAATGCTCTATTCCACAGTATTTATATCTTATATATAAGGCAGGAGCTCATTACTAACACCTAGATAGTTGCAAATTGATTACCATTGGATAGGGAACATTACTTATATTTTAGTTCTTGTTATTTAATATTTGAAATATGTTTACAATTGTCAGTGTGTCAATACGAATGAAGGCCTATGTTTATTTGTGATCCGCTCATAATAAAATCAACTGCATAGACAGAATATACAATTTTTTAATAAACAAATAAATAAATAATATTTATTTATTTATTTATTCATTTATTTATTTATTTTATATACCGACATTCAATCGAGATATCACATCGGTTTACAGGTAACTGGGCGGATAGGGCGAGTTCTGCCCTATTTTACATTATAACATGATAACAAGGTAACAAATATAACATGGTAACAATTATAACAGGAATATATGGAAAAAATAATATTATGGCATATAACTTATGTACATTATGTCTTGATGATAAAATAATTTAGGTATCAGGTTTGATTGGAGGAAGTAAGGGGAGGGTGGGCAGGGGGGGAGGGTCGGGGGAGGGAGGATAGGAAGGAGGGATGTAAAGATTACATCGAACCTCTGTTCCTGCTGTGCACATCAGTTAATTACTTGGTGTCAGTTGAGGTTTTAAAATTGATTGGATACAGTCATACCTGCTGAAAATGGAGACGGTATTGTAATTAGATACATAAAAACCTGGTAAGTATATCTGTAGCTTTGAAGGTGGCCCATTTGTGAAATGGCAGGGACCAGGACAAGGATGATATTTGGTTCATCATTATACTGTCTTTGGGGCCAATGCAATATGGTGCGCTGAGCCGAGTGCACTCTTAACGTGCAGTTGGACACGGGTAGAATAGGCGCTAATCAATCCCCTAATGCAATAAGGGGATTAGCATCCATTCAATGTGAATTTGCATGTGAAGAGCGCTATTACATTCACTCCCGATGCAAAAAGAAAAAGGTGCATCTCCGACGCACATTTAACTGTCATCTATTAATGCCTGCCAGGAGAGGCGTTAATTGATGTGAGTATCGAAAAAAGAAGAAAAAGAAAAAATACAAGAAAATAAACTTTTGTTACCGGCAGACAGCCACGAAAACCAAAGCTGATAAACCCAGCATTGGTTTTCGTGACTAGGTCACTGAAAACTAATCCCGAGTTTATCAGCGTCGGTTTTCCTTAGCGGCGGACAGCCACAAAAACCGACGCCAATAAATCCGGCGTCAATTTTCATGACTGCCGTATGGTCACCCATCTCTGCTTGCTCCCCGCCTTTCTTTTTTCTCTCTGTCACTTCCTCCTACCTCGCGCCTGCCCTCCCCGTCTTCTCTTGACAGTTTTGGTGATTTCCTGCTGTCCGGGGCTTCCTGTTTAAAAGAATGACACAGAAGCAACAGCGGATGCCTTGCTCCCCTCTCCCTGGCCCCTGCTAAGGGGGTGTCTCACCGCCTTTTCTTCCGGGGACCGCCCACCACAGCCCGTGAACTCCACTTCCACCACCGCGGGTCTCCCTGGCACCATCCCTGCTTCCTCCCCTGCTTTTCAATAAAGGCTGACAGACACTAGCCTGATCTGGTCACGTGGAATGCCATGCAATAGAGGGTTTTAAAGGGAAACCAATGCCGATAAACCCGGATGGTTTTAAACCAATGCCGGGTTTATCGGCGTCGGTTTTCATGACCGCCATATGGCAGTAAGGGAAACCGATGCTGCTAAACTTGGCATTGGTTTAAAACCAGCCGGGTTTATCGGCGTCGGTTTCCCTTACTGCCATACGGTGGTCACGAAAACCAACACCGGGTTTATTGCCATTGGTTTTCGTGACCGGCATACGGAAGTTAGGAAAACCGTTTGGGTTCACGTTAGCAAGGATGCACTAAGGGTAACAAGCGACCCTTAGTACATCCTTGCCAATGTGACCCCCTAATTTGAATATTGCATGGTGCCCCCTTTGGGGGGGGGGGCATGCGCGCATTAAGAGAGTGGGCGCTGACTGTTCAGCGCCCGCTTTCTATGCGCCTTTATTGCATCGGCCCCTCTTAGTGCATTGGTAGCTGGAAAGAAGGGTTTTTCATGTGCAGTTACTCCTATAGAAGATGGCATAGCTGGGACTTAGCAGGTTCTAAGATGGTGATAGTGGTTGGAAAATAGTTGCACTATATTTAGTTGAATTGGTGGAAGACAGAGGTTTTTACTTTCTATGTTAGATCAGACAGGATGGGATCAGAGGGTTTGCATATTCTGTTCTGTTTAAGGCATGTGGACATGCAAGATTCTATATAGCTGAAACCAGGGTTAGATTGAATGTGGCATTTCTGTGTGATGCTTTGGTTAATGAGTGTAGCACTAGTGAGCAGCTGTTATTAATGGTCTAGCAGGGGATTCAATTGTTGGCTCACATTGATGTAGTCATTGTGTTTTTGGTGTGACAGTGACCTGGTTTGATGATCTTATTGGTTTTTGATTGATGCCATCAGGATAAATTTACCCATACTCATGTTGTGGATACATTAAACCTTAATTTGTCAGTTTGCTAAAGATCTGAGGCTGAAATAAAAGGGGGAGGGGGGCATTCCTTGCAGAATCAAATATTATGAGGGTAAACCATGATTAATTATTATTTGTATTCCCAGGACAGATATCACATCTGGTTCTATTTTGTTGGTTTTCAAAACTGGGGCCATAAAACAAAATTGCTTTTGATTGGCAAGTGAATGCCTGACCAAATGCAAATTTCCTTATCTATTCAGAGTTTAGATAGTAAATGAAACAAAAAATGCTAGGATGTGTAGAAGAAAAAAAATGTTTTGGTTCTATCATTAGTTTCATTCGGACCCAAATTTATTTCATTAATTTTAGTACAAAAAACCCCCCATGTGTTTATTCATTTCATTAGTTTTTTTCTTTGCCTTTAAAAACAATGGGGAAGCATTGTGATCTAATTCTGGGCTCCATAATAGTGATTTTCTTATCAATTCTAATGAAACTTGTGGGAAGAAACAAATAGAAGGGGAAAAGAGCTATAAGAAACTGAGACTGTAGCAAAGTGGCACCAAAAGTGGCATAAATAGTAGCCTAAGGCTCCACAAAGGGGCAAAAGGGCACCAACATTTGCAGATGATCTCCAAAGCATTCTGAGAGGAGCAAAGAAGCAGCAAGAGGAGGAAGAACATCCCAAGGTGCAAAAAGAGATTGCCAACACCAGTGATGTGAACACTTGATGGCATTACGAAAGGCAAAGTGGCATCAGTATCCTAAGGCACCATGAAGGTGGAACAAAACAGAAAACATGGTTGGAAAAATCTCAAGGTACAGATAAAGGGACCAAAAATCAAACAGAGTGGTATCAAGATTTCAAAAGCATTGGAGAGGTGCACAGCAGCACCCCAGATTGGCAAGAAGACCTCAAAATGTAAGAGCTGGAGAACGACAAGAAAGTATAGTGACCGGAAGCAGCTAAGAACCCCAAGGTAAAAAATGTGTGCATGTCAGCAAGGCTGAAGAGAACAAGAATCTGAAGGTATAGGATGAGGGGATAGCATTAAGGCAGAGTGGCATGGGCAATGCCAGTCATTTTGTTCAAACATATAGGTAACCGGGAGAGGGAGATGCTTCTCCCTGACAAAGCACATGTCTGATCCTGCAGTCCAGTAGCATATGTTTGTGTCATAGAATAAACCATGGTATGCAGTTAGATATGCAGATAGAACTGCAAATGGGCCATGAAATCAGTTACGGTCAATGGAGTGGTGCAGCAAGTATGCAGAACAATAGATAGCCATGGAAAGTGCAAGAGATAGCAAGAAAGTGAGTACCATAGAGGAACAATGGTAATAAAAGTCTGAGGAGCATCTCAGTAACTTTGCAAAATATGCATGTATAAGGTAGATATGTGCATTCGTTTATAACAAATTAGGCAATTTCAACAAAATTGCCTAATTCATTGTGGTTCGGGAGGACCTGAACCACGAAATGGATTTTCCCTGAGCTTCGGGGAAAATTCGTTTTTTTGGTTAGTGCGGGGGGAGGGGCACATGTATTAAAAAAAAACCCAAAAAACCCACCCCAGCCCTTCAATTTTACTTTCTTACACCCCCCCACCATCTTACACCCCCCACCATCCCGATCCCTCCCCAAGACTTACTAAAAGTCCCTGGTGGTCCAATGGGGTCCCGCGAGCGATCCCTCCCTCCATGCCGTTGGGCTGTCGGGCCTGCTATGACTCAAAATGGCGCCAATAGCCTTGCCCTTACAATGGTAGGAGCCATGTGACAGGGGCTGACCAATGGCACTGGTAGCCCCTGTGACATCATAAGGGCAAGGCTATCGGCGCCATTTTGAGTCATAGCAGGCCTGACAGCCTGATGGCATGGAGGATCTCTTGTGGGACCCCGCTGGACCACCAGGGACTTTTAGTAAGCCTTGGGGAGGGATCGGGATGGTGGGGGGTTATAAGAAAGTAAATGTGAAGGGTTGGTGTGTTTTATTTTTACGATTTGCGGGTTTTTTTCCGATTCGTGTTTTTTTTTTTTTAATTTGTTTTCCTGGTTTCGGGTTCAGGTTCTAGTTTTGTTTTTGGCGAAAAACGATCCGTGGGAAAACGAGTTTTCCCACGAAGCGCCTGAACCGAAACCCGACCCAAGCCAGAAAAATGAAGCTCATCTCTGGTATAGGGCAGGATGAAAAGTAGGCAAGTACAGTAGGGGAAGAGGATTTGGCAAGAACTTGAACACAGCTGAAAAAGTGGAGAAAGACCCCTAAGGTGCCAAGACTGGCTTGGAATGGCAGCGGCAGCAGTGGTATTGGTATATTTTAAGAACTGGAATGGTAGGAGCAGAGCAACACAGCAAGAAGTTAACCATAACATCCCCAAAGATGATTACCATTTCTTGCACATGCACAGAGCAGTGGACCAAGCATGGACCAACCATAATGAGGCAATAATAGCTTGGTGCAGCAGTAGCAGAAGTGGTGTTAATAATTTTTAAAAACTGGAATGGTAGGATTAGTGCAATGCAGTGGGAAGTGTAGCTGTAACACCCCCTAAAGTAGTGGTGTTGTCAGTGTCATGTCCATGTAGCATTTGTAAAATACCTATGCAGGCAGAAAATGTAGCATTCTTAGGGACTGCAAAGTTTATTTGAAATTATACTCCAACACTTATATCACTGCACTGGCTACCAATAAAATTCAGGATAGAATACAAAATACTATCCATACTACATAAAATTATATATGAAAAACAAACAAACTGGCTAAGATCCTCCATAAAAATGCACACTTCAAACAGAAATCTCAGATCAGCAAATAAAGGACTTTTAAAGACGCCACCTACTCATTCCAAACAATTCACCTCAACTCAAAAGAGAGGAATCTCTCTAGGAAGCCCTAAACTCTGGAACACCCTCCCAATCGAACTCAGAACACAAGAAAACTTAAAAACTTTCAAAAAAGATCTAAAAACATGGATGTTCACCAAAGCATACCAACTCACACAATGAAGTAAAAACTCCAACCCCCTCCGGTTTAACCCTAGGAAATCTGGGATCTCAATATAAGATTATATTATAACAAAGAATTGAAATATGTAAAAACTGATCAACAAATAATTTTTGCAAATTGATGTCTCTAGGTTAACAATCATTTGAACCTGTTTTGGAAACCTTGTTAACTATCGTAATTTTGTAAACCATCATATTTTTGTAAACCATTGTGATGACAAAACCGAATGACGATATATAAAACTTGATAAATAAATAAATAAACAAAGGATCATGATTGTTTAGATTTGGTTGGAGCATGGCATGTTGAAGCTGGAAGTGTCAGGCCCCATTTGTTGGGTTGGAGCAAGACAGGCTTATGCAGTATGGGATAGATTTTCAAAGTCTTACGTGCGTAACCCCGAAAACCTGCTCCTGCGCATGCCAAGCCTAATTTGCATAGGCTCGGCGGCATGTGCAAGCTCCAGGACGTGCATATGTCCCGGGACTTTGAAAAAGGGGAGGGAAGGGGGTGGGGTCGTGGATGTGGCGCCGATCCGGGGGCGTGACAGAGGCCTCCAGCACAGCGGCTGTGCCAGGGGTTGGTGCGCCGGCAGCTGGCCGGCACGAGCAAGATATGCCTGCCAGAAGCAAGCATAAATAAGTAAAACAAGATAGGGGGGAAATTTAGGTAGGGCTGCAGGGTGGGTTCGATAGGGAAAAGGAGGGGAAGGTGGGGGGGAGCGGAAGAAAAGTTCCCTCCAAGGCCGCTCCGATTTCGGGCCTCCCCTTGGGCTCGGCATGTGCAGAAATATACCCTCTGCATGCAGATTTTAAAATCTGCCCCTTTATGTCACTCCTCAGTTGATATGGTTGCAGCATGGCATGCTGAATCTGGAAGTGTCAGGCTCAAGGGGTTGTGGTTGGAGCAAGACAGACAGAGTTAATTAACTCTGGCATGACCCAGCAGATAGCATCAACTGAAGAAGAAGATGCTCAGAGATGCTCCGAGGCCTGCACTCTGAGCCTAGGCCTAACCCTGGGCTGAGACCCAGGCATCAGGACATGGCCTCCAGACCAGGCCCCGGCATCAGGCTTGGATCCGGGTTGAGTCCCATCATTAGTACTGGCCTCTGGGCATGGCCACAGCATTGGGTATGGGCGTGGGTTCTGGCCTAGGCTGAGGCCTATTTGTCAGGACCTGTTCTCCAGTATGAACCCCAGCTTTGAGCCTGGATCTGTATTTAGGCCCTGGCATTGGGATCTGGTCCCCGGGATGGACCCCAAATTCAGATCTGGACCCAGGATGTGATGTACACAGCCTTTAAGTTGGGCCCTGGCATTGGGCCTGAGTCTGGGTTGAGGCCCTGGTGTTGATCCTTGGTTCAGTTTGAGGCCTCAGACCTTCTAATCTAGGTTACAATGTTGGACCTGAGCCCTGGCTCTGGCCCAGGCTAAGTAGAAGTCTTCAGTCTTGCATAAACCTTGTTGGTGGATCCCCACTGGGTAAGTAGGAGCCAAGAGGATCCTGGTCCTGGCAATTTTTGGAGTGGTTGGGAGACACTAGGAGGCCCCTTTATTTTTTTTTGGGCAGTTTTTTGGGGGGATGTTTAATGTTTAATTTGTTTGGGGATTTTTTTTGCACAAATGTATCAAATCAATCATTCCATGAACTGAAATTTGTGGGAAAACAACTCATGAAAATAAACAACAAAAAAAATTCAATGCACACCTCTACCTTAGTAATGGTGTTTGGAGCGAAGGAAGCAGAGAAACTCAGTGGAATCTTGCCCAGTGATGGTTATTGTGGTAAAGCAGGCAGAGGAACTCAGGGGAGTCATGCCAAATATCACCACTGGGGAATGACTCCACTGACTTCCAGTGTCTACAGTACCCCAAAAGCTGATACCACCATTGAAACATGATTCCATTTAATTCCCATGCAAGTTTCACCCCAAAGAGTTGTTAAGGCAAGGCACGTATGTGGTATCAGTAGAGTCATGCCTCAGTGGTGGTTTTTGGCCCCAGTGTTGTTGTTGGAGATTTATCAGGATTAAGTAGGATTTGCTAAGCCCCCATATTATTGTTGGGACATATCTGGAGGAAGCCGGAGGGATGAAAGGGCAAGGCAGGCAAATGGTTGTCAGTTCATGTTGGCACCAGGGGTGGTAAGATGGGCAAAATAGGCAGATGCTGTGAGTTCATATTGGCCCAAGTGATGGTAAAAAGGGCAAGATAGGCAGATAGTGACAATGCATTTGGGACCCAGTGGTGTTTTTTGAGTCATGGCAGGAGAAAGAAGGATGAGTGTGGCCGAAATGACAGTTTTGGGACAGAGCAGGACTCAGCATTGAGGGTGTTCTAGCACTTGGACTGGTATCTTCAGCCTGGGAGGAAGCAGCAGTGCATCTGTGGGAGTATGGCCCAAATGAAAGTGCTGGGGACACAGCAGGACTCAGCATTGGGTGTGTTCGGTCCTTTGGAATGGCATCTCAGGGGCAATCCGGGGAACTGTAGACCAGCGAGCCTGACTTCAGTGCAGGGAAAAATAGTGAAAACTATTCTAAAGATCAAAATCGAAGAGCATATAGAGAGACATGGTTTAATGGAACACAGTCAACATGGATTTACCCAAGGGAAGTCTTGTCTAACAAATCTGCTTCAGTTTTTTTGAAGGGGTTAATAAACATGTGGATAAAGGTGAACTGGTAGATGTAGTCTATTTGGATTTTCAGAAGGCGTTTGACAAAATCACTCATGAGAGGCTTCTAAGAAAACTAAAAAGTCATGGGATAGGAGGCGATGTCCTTTCATGGATTACAAACTGGTTAAAAGACAGGAAACAGAGAGTAAGATTAAATGATCAATTTTTCTCAGTGGAAAAGAGTAAACAGTGGAGTGCCTCAGGGATCTGTACTTGGACCGGTGCTTTTCAATATATATATAAATGATCTGGAAAGGAATACGACGAGTGAGGTTATCAAATTTGCGGATGATACAAAATTATTAAGAGTAGTTAAATCACAAGCGGATTGTGATACATTACAGGAGGACCTTTCAAGACTGGAAGATTGGGCATCCAAATGGCAGATGAAATTTAATGTGGACAAATACAAGGTGTTGCATATAGCGAAAAATAACCCTTGCTGTAGTTACATGATATAGGTTCCATATTTGGAACTACCACCCAGGAAAAAGATCTAGGCATCATAGTGAATAATACTTTAAAATTGTCGGCTCATTGTGCTGCAGCAGTCAAAAAAGCAAACAGACTGTTAGGAATTATTAGGAAGGGAATGGTTAATAAAACAGAAAATGTCATAATGCCTCTGCATGTTTAAGACTAATCGGAGAAAATTATTTTTCAGTCAACAAACAAGCTCTGGAATTTGTTGCCAGAGGATGTGGTTAGTGCAGATAGTGTAGCTGGGTTCAAAAAAGGTTTGGATAAGTTCTTGGAGGAGAAGTCCATTAACTGTTATTAATCAAGTTATTTAGGGAATAGCCACTACTATTAATTGCATTGGTGTTTGGGTAATTGCCAGGTTCTTGTGGCCTGGTTTGGCCTCTGTTGGAAACAGGATGCTGGGCTTGATGGACTTTTGGTCTGACCCAGCATGGAAATTTCTTATGTTCTCAGACCTAGAAAGCAGCAACAGTGTATTAATGGGAGTGTGTCCCAACTCACAGTGATGGAGACACAGCAGGAATTAGCATTGGATTATTTTGGCCCTTTGACTGGCATCTCGGGCCAGGGAAGCAACAGTAATGAGTTTGTTGGAGTGTGGCACAGTTGATGATGATGGGAACACAGTAGGGCTCCACATTCAGTGTGTTCTGGCCTTCAGAATGATATCTCGGTCCTGGGAGGCAGAAGCAGTGTGTTTGCAAGAGTGTGGCCCTACTGATGGTGCAGTCAATCACTGGATGTTGCTGGATGCTAAATGTAGGCCCCATTGCTGGTATTTGAGACCTGGAAGGCAGACAAGCAGAGCAGCTAGAAGACCTTCAAATTGCTTTCATTCTTCTTGCCACTCACATGGCAGTTCTGCAAACTCTAATAAAAGCAGATTAATTTTCAGGAACACTAGCTTTTCCATCAAGTGTGATGACAGCCTTGAGCAATGAGGGCTTATGATGTACCCTGTCATTAAAAACACTCTTTCACTGGGCACACTCGTTAGCGGACAAGAGAGATAAAGCTGATCTACTCTCGCTCTGTCTGGCCAGATGCTGGACTTGTGGGATCAATGTGCCAGTCTGGATGTGACTATGGCAATGATTGTATGAACTGAAAATTACTTTTCTGCTGAACGTGGTCCTGGAGGGCACTTTATAGTTTGGTGCTAACACCTGCCACAAATGCCTGAAACCTACATTCTCCACTACCTGCAGGGGCTGATCATCTAAAGTGATCATCTTTTCAATGTTCCTGGTTACCACTTTGGATGCTGCCTGGCTCTTTCTCTGAGATGGCACAACTCAACAACACCCCATTTCCTCCATTGTGGGATGTTGCTTCCAATGTATAGCTGGGGTCTGCTGCAGATTGATGAACACTTGTCCTCTTTTCAAATAGTGTCCTCTTGCTTAGAGAAAAGGGTCTCCTGACTACTGCTACTACAATCCACAGCTGCATATTAAAGGGCATGCTGCTTCTTCAGATGAAACTTCATCCCAAAATTACTTAAATGAGCCAGTTGCTTCTCTTGCCTGATCTACTTTGTGCAGTAATTACAACAAGCAAAGCATGGTCTTCTCTTGTTTGAAAATGCCTCCAGGTTACATATTTCTTTCATAATCTTATTTCTTTCATAATCTTTTGCCTCTGTCTGCATCCTTGGAGTTGGATTTGATGGTACTGAAGTGGTGATGGAGACAGATGGACCCTGAGAAATTGTCCGATAAAACAAGAGGGTAGGCGATCTAAGAAAGCCGCAGGTTTTTGCATTTAGGAAGGAGACCCGATTGCTGCTCAAATGCACAAAAAATGCTTTGATAATCTCTATGGTTTGAGATCACAATCATATATTCTCAAGAGATATTACATACAGCCCCTGAGGCAGCCTGAGGCAGCTCCATTGTGTGGGCGAAACTCGGCCTGAGTCGGGCTTTATATTGGATCAACGAGTCTCCATAATAAAGATTCTAAACGGACATTATTTGGCATCTAATCTATTTTGTTGCCCCTGAGAAATTGTGACAGAGGATTCACTCATCCTCTGTTCCTGCACTATAACTGTTGCCTGCTCTCCCTCACCAACATCAGCACCTGCCTCTCTCTCCTTCTTCACTGAAGTGGAAGCTAAAGTACTGACTAATCCTCCTAATACAGGGTCTTTAGCTAAGAGCTCACCCATCTCTGATTCAGGAAATCTTTTAAAGGGAGATTTTTCTAACTCTTAGTCAGAGGAAGAGGCTGACAAAATTGCATTTACTGACTCCTTCACACTAATGGATTGAAATGCTGGTGCTTGAGATTTTAGCACTTGCAATTCTACTTCTAGTGGTAGAGATGTGAATCGTGTCCGGAACCCCCGCTGAACGACCTCCTGCAGTCGATCTCCTGCCGGCGCCATTTTCTGTACGGAAAACGATTCGCGGCAGGAAGATCGCTCCCGGATCCCCGCTGGACCCCCAGGGACTTTTGGCCAGCTTGGGGGGGCCTCCTGACCCCCACAAGACTTGCCAAAAGTCCAGCGGGGGTCCGGAACGACCTCCTGCAGTCGAATTGTGTTGGTCTATGGCCGCCGCCATTTTGCGGCCGCCATTTTGCAAAATGGCACTGGCTGAAGACAACACAATTCAATTGCAGGAGCCCGTTCCGGACCGCCGCTGGACCCCCAGGTAATTTAAGGCATTTGGGGGGGGGGGGTTCGGGAGGGTGGGGGATTTAATTTAAAGGATCGGGGGTGGGTTTTAGGGGGTTTTAGTGTGCCGGTTTTCCTGCCATTGGTTTAGGGCAAGTAAGTAATTTCCTGCCCTCCCCCTTCCCCCGATTTATGATTTTTTAACGATAAATCGGGGGAATTGGTATTGTATCGTGACGATTTAAAATATATCGGATGATATTTTAAATCGTCAAAAAACGATTCACATCCCTATCTAGTGGTATTGGTCAAAGTATCCTGCATTAGTGCCTACTTTTCCCGTCTCCTCTGACACAATAGGGTCTGGCAGAGACACAGCTGGTGATGGCATATCATGCACAACTTTCAATAAATAAATAAATCAAACTTGATTAGATTTGGGATATTTCACTGTATTTTTAACATTTTATTAATGTTCGTTTGTTGGGAAGCAGAAATTTATTTCATAGTTCTCTCCAGGAAGTCTTGTAAACAGGTATTGCCATTTTGGGTTTTTTTTGTTTTTCATTTCTGGAGTGGGGTTTTTTTTTCACTTTTTTTTAAATTTTGGCAAATTTACACACCGGGCCAGATTTTCAAACCTACGCCTGATTTTATAACATGCATGCGTAACTGCGCGCATGTTATAAAATCCGGGTTTGGCGCGCGCAAGGGGATGCAAACTTGTGCCCCTTGCGCACGCCGAACCTTAGGGGAGCCTCAATGGCTTTACCTGTTCCCTCTGAGGCCTCTCCAAAATCGGAGTGGCCTCGGAGGGAGCTTTCCTTCCACCCCCAACCTTCCCCTCCCTTCCCCTACCTAACCCATGCCCCAGCCCTATCTAAACCCCCCAACTTTTGTTGGTGAAGTTGCGCTGCCTCCAGGCCTCAGTCCTGCTCCTGCCCCGCCCTGGCCCACCCACTCCCCACCTATTTGTTCAAGCCCCAGGACATAGGTGTCCCAGGGCTTGCGCACGTCGCCCCACTAATTGTATATAGCATGTACTGGGTCAGATTCATTAAAAGCTTTTCTCCCCATTTTGTGCCTATGGGAAAACCCTGTGTGAATCTGGTACACTGCTAAAAAAGAAAAATACTTTTTTTGTGTTTTTTCCATCATTTTCAATTTGTTTGAAATGAAACAAAAATGGACTTATTCCACCCCTTTTTATACATCTGTTTCAAATTAATGTGTATATCTATCATCACTTGCTTTTTGAATATTAAATAAAACTGCAGTCTTTGTCATCCAAGTCTGTTTTGATCAATATATGTGAGTGGTAATGGTTAGACTGTATGTAGAAGTTGCCTTAAGTAGTTTAATATACTGATATTTAGGGATGTCCATTTGTTTGAAATGAAGGGATAAAACACAATTCATATTTGTTTTATTCATGGTCCCCCAAAATGACTGGGAGGGCTCCCAGTTAATGAAATGAAAAATATTTATCTCTTTTGTATGTTTACCATTCCAGTTTTTTAGCCAATTGAAGTATATGGCTGTATACTGCTGAGCAAAAAAACAACTGGTAACTGTAGCAATGAATTCTTGCTTATGTGACCTCACAGTCTTGTCAGAACTAAGTCAAGATAAGTTGATAAGGAAATCACAAAGAAGACAAATCACAGTGAAGCATCTTTCTAACTAGGTTATAGCTCCTATCTGGATATCCTCCTTTACATGGATGTCCTCCCATTGTAAAGGCTGAGCATGTGTGTGAATCAGTCAGTATTTCCTCTCTAGCACTTGGCAGAGAAGAATGTGTTTGTAGAACCTTTAACTTAGTTTTAAAAAGCTTAGAAACATTTGGATTTGTCACTGATAAAGGGCTTCTTGTGATCTTCTCCATTCTGCCATGGTTTTCCTCACTATGACAGAAAAAGAGGCAATACTTTATATTGTTAGAGATAATTCATTCAGGTTGTCCTTAATATACCCCTCAATACTACCTGAATAACATGTGTTTTAACCAGCGTTGCTGCCCTACTCAAATTTATTTGGAAAATGTATTATGAGGATGGGTGGTGGTTTCATAGATTTTATAAGGCATGGATTTTATATGGCACACTCCATGGCACTCTCCTTGGAAGGCATCATGGAGAGTACCTTATAAAATCTATGAAACCACCACCCATCCTCATAATAAATTTTCCAAATAAGTTTGAGTAGGGCAGCAACGCTGGTTAAAAACATGTTATTCAAGTAGTATTGAGAAAAAGAGGCAATGCAATGCTGCTTATTTTAATTTTCTTTCCACTTTGTGTGGGTAAAGGTAGACAACTGTGTGGAGAGATTGCATTTGCACCAGTGCTAGTCACTTTTTGTCTCTGTCAGTCTGGACATCAGTGAGGTGAGTAATACACACCAGAAACTGAAGTGAAGAGTCTTACTAGGCTGTCAGTCTTTTAGGTTCTGTTAGTGTTTTAACAGATATTTGTGTGTGGAGTCAGGCTTCACTAGTGTACACAGTATAGCACATATACCCTATCTGTTTCTGTGTCCCTGTGTATGTGACAGACAGTTCTCTATACTGTGAGTGAAGGTTTCAGTTACAATGATACCCCTGGCATGTTTCCTCTGGGTACACATTCTTAACTCTAGTGTCAGCATTAACCCCCCAAGGATATAGAGAAGAGATTTGGATTGCAATGTATAGTGAGGGAGGACCCATGTTTTGCTGAATGTATTTACTACAGCAATGATATTAGTTGAGGCAAGCAAATGGGGCATCATGACAAATTCTGGTATGCAGCATCATCTGCAGAACCAGCACCTCTAGGATTGGCAAAAGAGGAAGATAGCAGTAGTAGTAACCTGGGTAACCCTTCTGCAACTCAATCTCATTCAGCAGAGAACATCCATCTGCTACCCTGTAACAGATGCTTAGAGGAGGTGGCCAGTGAGGGGGTTGAAAGCACCAAAAGTGCCTATGGGTGGCAAAAATTTTAAATCTGTCTCTGAGAATCATGTGAATTTATTTCTGAAAGACTTGATAGAGATGTGCAGGAAAATAGCAGGGGCACTTTCATCAAAGCATGAAGGTGTGGCAGCTTTTCATGAAAAGCAGAAAGAATTTGGAATGCCTCACAAGCATTGATTCAAGATGATTTAAACCACTGGAATTCCATCTATATGATTCTGCAGAAAGTTAATGGAGGAGAGGACACCTCTTCATGAGAATATGGATCATTATGGATTACTCCTCTGGGACAATGATGATTGGATAGTCATAAGGCAGCTGGCACAAATACTAAAGGCTTTTAAGGATGCCATGGAGAATCTGAGTTTCAAGAAGCACCACCCTGATTGAGGTTATCCCTATAGTAAATATTCTGGAGGACAAGTTAGAGAGGTTCCATGAACAAGAGGGAATGGAAAGAGTTTTTTGAAGTTTTGGACTCCTTGCAGCAGTAGGTGCAAGAGAGTCTGAAACCTCTAATAGAAAACAATACGTATATGCTTGCTATACTTTGTGATCCACAGGTGAGAGGGAGTCTCTCCTGCAGTGCCAGTATCTTACATTCATGAGCTTAGATATATGAAGAGGAGCACCAGAGGCAAAAGCACAGGAAAGTGTAGTCAGAGAATTCTTCAAGCAGGAGCAGAACTTGGTCAGCTACTATTTACTCCTCGGAATACATCAAAGCCACATAGCCCACAAAGGACCATCTGTCCTTGACACAGGCCATAGCTAAAGCAGCTAGCAAGAGATACCCCTCAGCCCACCCCAACAAAGGGGATTACAGCAGCCATTTCTGAGAGCCACTATCTTACAAAGTCCTTGAAGGACATGGACAAAGATGCACTAGCATTTTGGAAACATGGTTCAGTGATATCTTGTCTGCCCACCAACCAGTGATCCCAGTGAATGTGTCTTCTCAATGGAAGGGGACATTGTGAGCTCTCATCCACTCAAGGCTGGCACCAGAGATGACGGGAAAATTCTGATCTTTTTTTTTTAAATCAAACTGCCTTTGCTTGAATTTCTCGAATGTCCATGAAAGTGGCACAATGACTGAAAGCACCTTACAGATCTTGCTGCCACTCTGTATACTTGCCATGTCCCATATGTACCACACCTTAGGTGTCTTTCTACACATGCCTCCCTACCATGCCTCTGATATACCACCTTAACGGTCTTGCTGCTACTATTCATACCTGCCATACCCATTGACAAACCACCTTTGGGTTCTTGCTGCCACATTCCTACTTACCAAGACCCAGATATAGCACATTAGAGGTCTTGCTGCCACGTGCCTTTTTGCCATACTCCATATACACCACCTTAGGCATTTTACTGCTATTGCTTTGCCTTTCTGCCTTAACCCTGATATACCACCATGAGGTCACTTTGTTAATATGCCTACCTGCCATGCCTATTATATGCCAGCATGGGATATTGGTGCATCCATGTTGTTTGTTGTTTGGATGTGAGCCTAGTTTTCTCACTCTGTTTGCTACTAATAATGGGGTGTTTTTTGCCCTGAAAAAAATGTGAAAAAAAAAAATAAATATGTTTCTCCTACCCTACCTCTCTTATGGTTGTTTGTTCTATTCTACTTCTCTACAATCCCAGCCTAGTTCTCCCACCCTGTTTTTTTGTTCGTTATACAGGGTGTTTTGTCCCAAGAAAACAAATGTGAAAAAAAACAAAACATGATTCTTTCCCCACCCCACCTCTTTTATGTTTTTCCGTCTTTCTGTCAAGGTCTATCTAGGCCTTTGTGCTGTTTACAATTCCCCACTGTCACTGGCTTGGAAGAGTGGATCTTGGAACCACTGACTGACAGGGCAAGGGCACGGTAACAGAAATGTGAGGCAGAGACATAGTTGGGGAGGCAAGGTTGAGATAGGTGAAGTTCATTCAAATGCAGAAGACAAGCAAGGATCAGGGCAGACAGCAGACAGAATCAAGGACAGGAATCATGCTGGATCTCAGTTGCCAGTCAGTATCAGGAATAGCCAGATACAGATGAATAAAGTAACAGAACCTATTGTTTAGGCACCAGTGCAGAGCTTCCTTTTAGGTTAGAGCAGTGCTGATGTCATCAAACTGTGCCACAGGAAATCCTGGGCATTGACCTTATAAAATTAGTGAGTTGCTACTGGCCCTTATTCAGAACAGTAGGATGCAGGAACCCCTGTTGAAAGGCTCAAGAAAGTTGCAGGACACAGTACTGGACCCAGGACCATGACGTTCAGGATACTAACCATGTTGTATCACTCCCCGAAAATCTCCCCCATAGCCCCTTCCAAAACGTCTTTTCTTAGGTTTATGGAGAAAAAGGAGATAAAGTATCTTTATCAGAAGGGGCATTGAGGTTTTCCACTGGTTCCTGGGGCCATAACCCTGCCAATTGAACAAGTAATAAGGTTTTTTTCTTACTACCTTGGAGTCAAGTGATGTAATTGATCTCAAACTCTGCACTGGGGCAAGCAAGACAGGTATGGGAGAAGGGGTTTTTCTTGGAGTATCTGCTGAAAACCAGTGGTTTAAGTAGGAAGACATAGAAGTAGTTCAGAATATGAAAATAAAGGGGAATCTTTAATTTGTAGGTCACCAGGTTAAGTTGTTGTATGATCTGGTAAAGGCCAGAAAAAACTAGGAGCCAATTTGAGGGAGGATACCTTGAGTCAAATGTTTCAAGTGCTGAACCAAACTTTATCTCCAGGAGCAAACTGAGGTGTCAGTCTTTGCTTCCTGGGCAGCATATCTTTTGTAAGAGCTGCTTTCATGAGGAGAATGTGAGTATTCTCCAAAAGCTCTTGAAAACTGGAAGATAAAAGATCTGCTGCTGGAGTCTTGTGGACAATTAGAGAAGTATAGGTATTTTAGGATGTTTGGGATTCACTGACTCAATTATTGTAACAAATGGGTGAAACCAGACTGCTGGCACTAACCTTTAAAAAGGAGATAGAGCAGCTTTTAAACTAGAACAAAGGGGAAAGCTGACAGCCGCTCAGCAGCACATAGTTCGGAGAGAGGTATCTTCAAAGGATACTAATGATGCATTTGAATTAGGGCATCCCGACAGTGAGATTGCAATAATAAGAAAAGTAGTCCAAGTGCTTGTAACTAAAAATTCCCCTGAGCTAAAAAATTCTAACTTATCAGTATCAATTAAAAAGTAGAATGAAAACACAAACAAAAAACAAACTTTGAAATGTTTGTGTGCTAATACCAGAAGTCTAAGAAGTAAGATGGGAGAATTAAAATGTATAGCAGCGAATGATGACATAGACTTAATTGGCATCTCAGAGACATGGTGGAAGGAGGACAACCAATGGGACAGTGCTAAACCGGGGTACAAATTATATCGCAATGACAGAGATGAGCACCCAGGAGGCAGTGTGGCGCTTTATGTCGGGAATGGCATAGAGTCCAACAGGATAAACATCCTGCATGAGACTACATGCACAATCAAATCTTTAAGGGTAGAAATCCCTTGTGTATTGGGAAAGAATATAGTGATAGGAGTATAAACCATATACCTGGCCAAGATGGTGAGACAGACAGTGTAATGCTAAGAGAACTAGGGAAGCTAACCAAATTGGTAGTGCGGTAAAAATGGGAGATTTCAATTACTACAATATTGACTGGGTACATATAATGTCGGGACATGCTAGAGAGATAAAGTTCCTGGATGGAATAAATGACAGTTTTAGGGAGCAATTGGTTCAGAATCCGACGAGAGAGGGAACAATTTTAGATCTAATTCTCAGTGGAACAAAGGATTTGGTAAGAGAGGTAATGGTGATAGGTCGGCTTGGCAATAGTGATCATCATATGATCAAATTTGATTTAATGACTGGAAGGGGGACAGTAAGCAAATCCTTTGCTCTCGTGCTAAACTTTCAAAAGGGAAGCTTTGAGAAATGAGAAAAATAGTTAGAAGAAAACTGATAGGAGCAGTTACAAAGGTAAAAAGTGTGCAAGAGGCGTTGTTATTATTAAAAATACCATCCTAGAAGCACAGTCCAGATGTATTCCACACATTAAGGCCTGGATTTTCTAAGGTCGCAGACCTTAAAATCCATCGGTAACAGGGAACAGGGGGGCGAAGTGGAGGTGGGCCTGCAAAAGCCAGCAGCCATTGCAACTATGGTGTGCTGGCTGCCGGCTTTCGCTCCGAAGAACTACACCATAAAAGGTGTAGTTATTTGGCACGAAACTGGCGGTGATAATGGTCCTTACATTTCGCCGCCAGCGAGGTCTCCGCAGAGCCCCGGTGCCGCCCCAACTCCGCCTCTTCCAGGGCCGACTCCACCCCAACTCTGCCACAATTTAGGGATCGTACGCAAAGGGATATCTTTTGAAAATGACCCCCTAAGAAAGGTGGAAGAAAGGCAAACAATTACCGGCATGGTTAAAAGGTAAGGTGAAAGAAGCTGTTTTAGCCAAAAGATCTTCATTCAAAAATTGGAAGAAGAATCCAACAGAAGAAAACAGGAAAATGCATAAACGTTGGCAAGTTAAATCTAAGACATTGATATGACAGGCTAAGAGAGCAATTAAAAGGAAGTTGGCCATAAAGGCAAAAACTCACAGTAAAACCTTTAAAAATATATCCTGTGAAGGAGTCAGTTGGACTATTAGATGATCGAGGAGATAAAGGGGCACTTAAAGAAGATAAGGCCATCATGGAAAGATTAAACAATTTCTTTGATTCTATATTTACTGAAGGGATGCTTGGGAAATAACCATACCAGAGAAGGTTTTCATGGGTAATGATTCAGATGGAGTGAACCAAATCACGGTGAACCTAGAAGATGTTGTAGGCCCGATTGACAAACTGAAGAGTAGTAAATCACATGGACTGTATGGCATACACCCCAGGGTTCTGAAGGAACTAAAAAATGAAATTTCAGATCTATTATTAAAAATTTGTAACCTATCATTAAAATCATCCATTGTAACCCCAATATTTAAAAAGGGCTCCAGGGGCGATCCGGGAAACTACAGACTGGTTAGCCTGACTTCAGTGTCAGGAAAAATAGTGGAAAGTGTTCTAAACATCAAAATCACAGAACATATAGAAAGACATGGTTTAATGGAACAAAGTCAACATGGCTTTACCCAAGGCAAGTCTTGCCTCACAAATCTGCTTCACTTTTTTGAAGGAGTTAATAAACATTTGGATAAAGGTGAACCGTAGATATAGTATACTTGGATTTTCAGAAGGCGTTCGACAAAGTTCTTCATGAGAGGCTTCTAGGAAAAGTAAAAAAGTCATGGGATAGGTGGCGATGTCCTTTTGTGGATTACAAACTGGCTAAAGAAAGGAAACAGAGAGTAGGATTAAATGGACAATTTTCTCAGTGGAAGGGAGTGGGCAGTGGAGTGCCTCAGGGATCTGTATTGGGACCCTTACTTTTCAATATATTTATAAATGATCTGGAAAGAAATACGACGAGTGAGATAATCAAATTTGCAGATGACACAAAATTGTTCAGAGTAGTTAAATCACAAGCAGATTGTGATAAATTGCAGGAAGACCTTGTGAGACTGGAAAATTGGGCATCCAAATGGCAGATGAAATTTAATGTGGATAAGTGCAAGGTGATGCATGTAGGGAAAAATAACCCATGCTATAGTTATACAATGGGTTCCATATTAGGTGCTACAACCCAAGAAAGAGATCTAGGCGTCATAATGGATAACACATTGAAATTGTCGGTTCAGTGTGCTGCAGCAGTTAAAAATCAAACAGCATGTTGGAAATTATTAGAACGGAAATGGTGAATAAAACAAAGGAAAATATCATAATGCCTCTGTATCGCTCCATGGTGAGACCGCACCTTGAATACTGTGTACAATTCTGGTCGCCGCTTCTCAAAAAAGATATAATTGCGATGGAGAAGGTACAGAGAAGGGCTACCAAAATGATAAGGGGGATGGAACAGCTCCCTTATGAGGAAAGATTAAAGAAGTTAGGACTTTTTAACTTGGAGAAGAGACAGCTGAGGGGGGGATATGATAGAGGTGTTTAAAATCATGAGAGTTCTAGAACGGGTAGATGTGAATCGGCTATTTACTGTTTCAGATAATAGAAAGACTAGGGGGCACTCCATGAAGTTAGCATGGGGCACATTTAAAACAATCGGAGAAAGTTCT